>NW_024346150.1:4423165-4534896 GCF_902729225.1 Pteropus medius | reverse complement strand
CCACTTCACAACATCCCTTTATACGATATACTCATTGGCAGAACTTAAATTCTGCACTAACCAGGGGGCCGGCTTTTTGATAAAGATATTCTGTCAACAAAGTATTATTATTCAGGCCAAGCTAGGATTGCTGCACATAAAGTGATGTTCAACTTACCTTGTATACAGATGAGGAGAATTTGGAACTTTTATGGTCTCTAAATCAACTCTATTTCAATGCAGTTGGCTCCTTGTTCTAAATAATACCCTTTATATTTGCATGCTTCAGACTTCGAATTTCTAAGTGCCTGATGGACATTTCCAGTTGTTAGCACCAGTTCCTGACATCCTTATTTCTATCTATGCTGTCACCATTACTGTTATTGAGAGACTGGATATGTAATGGTTAAGAGTGAGGGTTGGGAGACTGACAACCTGGTTTCAAATCCCTGCTGTGTTAGTAGGTGTGTAGACCTGGGCAAGTTATTTGACTTTTTGGTGCCTTAATTATCTCATCCGTATAATGGGGATAATAATAACACATCCTTCATCATGGTTATCACATTATGGTGACCAGGCTGTTGCAGCTTTAGGTATCACATCCATATTCAAGGCAGGAAAGAAGGGAGAAGGGCAGGGCCTGCATCAACTGATTCTTTCATCAGGAAAGCAAAAGATTTCCTAGGAGCTTCTCCCTACATCTGATTGCCAAGATGAAGTCACATGTCCACCCTTGTCTGTGAAAGAGGCCAGAAAAGTGACTGTCTAGTTTTTTCCTTCTGTAATGGGAAACAAGCAAAAAGGAAGAGGGTCGGGCATGGTTGTTGAGGTAGCTAGGCCACAGGGGTTATACATGTTAGCTGTTATTGTTATGATTATTTCAGTTCCTTAAGTTAGAAATATTGAAGTTACTTTCATTCCTCCTCTTCTTTCCTAGCAAACACTCAATAACCAAGTTTGGTGATTCCTCTTGCTCATTGTTTTCTATGCCCACTCCGTTCTTTCACTTCACACTATTCTTAATGTTTCATGCATGGAAAAATGCACTTGCTTTCATTCTGTATCCCTTCATCTTCAGTTTCTCCATGCTGTTCTCCATCTTGCACTCTACTAGATGAATCTTCATCGAACCACCTCTATCATGACACGTTCTTGTTCCCAATCCCTCAATCCCTCCCTTTTGTCCATACTAGTGATTCTTTAACTTCATTGTGCATCAGAATCACCTGGGAAATTTATTAAAAAGCAGATGTCTCTTGAAAAGCAGGTGCTAAGATTACAAAATATTGTATTCTCAAGGCACTCACGGTATGATGGGAAAGGCAAGTAAAATAATGATAATCAAGGGTATTGTCATTTATTTCTGTGTCACTCATTTGGCACATTAAATGTACTGCTATAGTTGAGGTCTATTATTAGTTATTTTTTCATATACATACAATTCTTATCTCTTCCAGTAGATCAGAAATTCCTTGAAGGTAGAGATTATATAATATTACTCTGCTTTTCTCATTAGTCCTAGAACATTCAATAAGCAATTTGTTGAATAAATTAGTAGTATTCATACAAAATATTCAGTAGGTGCTTAGTAAATGTTGGACAGATCCAACAAACACATTGGAAAACCTTAGAGGCACAGGATTCTATATATTGGATTAGATATATAGTTTGAAGCAACAGAACCACTCCCAGCTAAGGAATGGGTACAATGTGTGATAATAATGCAGCTAGATCTTGCATTATTCAAATGGAAATATATAGTGTAGATTTACCATAAATGCAAGAGGGGAAAGGGCATCAGTAATCAATAATTCTAATAGTAATAGGATTCGTTTTATTACTATGGAAGATACCACTCACTACATAAAATACTTGTCAAGATATTCATAATACCTATTAAAGGTAATGCTGGTTTTGGTAGCAAAATGTATTGTGAGTGAAATACAGGAGGGAAAAAAGTGTTTATTTGTTCATTTAATCAACCAACAATTAATAAATACCCATTCTGTGCCAGGGTCTTCAATGATAAATAAGACTCAGTCTATCAAGGAACTTTGGTGTCCAGTAAGGAAAAGAAACATGCAAATAAGTTCAAAGGGCAATTTTAGGTGTGACCGTAGAGTACAGTGTGAGAAAGAGGGCAGGGTCTATTCTGTCTGGAGGTGTGAGGACAGCTTTCTTGAGTTATCTTCTCTTCATCTTCTACTATGTTTTACTTGGCCTCTCTTGGAGTATTACCAGAGTTATTATTTTTTTCATGTTTGGTGTCACTTTTTTACCAGCTTACTAAATTGCAAAATTTACATTCAAGGAGTTGACAACATCTTTGCTTCTTTGCACTGATTAGACTGGAAACAACCTCAGAAA
Source organism: Pteropus medius (assembly GCF_902729225.1). NCBI lineage: Eukaryota > Metazoa > Chordata > Mammalia > Chiroptera > Pteropodidae > Pteropus > Pteropus medius. The sequence continues at coordinate 4,532,550 of NW_024346150.1, read as the reverse complement.
TCATCAAATCTGACCCAGCCCTTATAAAAAAAAAGGTCATCTGTTCTTTCTCTCTTGTTCTAGTCACCCCTGATCTTTCATCTCCATCCCTTGAATATGAGAAACTAAGGGTGATCAACCATCCTGGTATGCCCAGGAATGAGGGGTGTCCTAGGATGTAGGACTTTCAATGCTAAAACTGAGACAGTCCCAGGTAAACCAAGATCAGTTGGTCACCCTAGGATGTAGTAGATTTGGAATTAAGGGAACTAGGTTAAATTCTAGGTTAAATTCCTGACCGGCGGCAAATCTCTTAATGCCAATAGCTGCTTTATGCCTCCAGAAAAGAAGTGTGTCCCTGGAAGCCAAGGTAGCAGCCAGCCTGTGCAGATTGGCAACCAACATCTCACCACAGCCTACTGGGCTTGTCTGGACCACTGGTTGGGCCAAGTCAACAAGAGCATGTATTTATAGTAAATATTTGACATAATTTTCTTGGAATTTCTCATCATCACAGATTCTCATGGTCTAGTAATAAAATTGTATTAGACAAAAATAGAATATACTTAACTTTTAGATCAACTTCCTGATTTTAATTGGTTCCATGAGGCTAATTCCAGTTGTCAGAGAGTTGGGTATAAATCCTAGCTTTGCCACTAACTAGCTGTGTGACCTTGGGTAAAGGTTTTATTTTCCTCATCTGAAATATATAAGATTTATTGTAATGATTAAATGGATAAATATGAGTATTAGTCATGAAATAGAGACTATTTTTATTCAAAACTTCTCAGATGAGGAAACTGAACCATGGAGAGATGAAGCACCTTGCCCAAGGTGAAAAAAACTCTCAAAACATAGAGCTGGGACTGGGCCCAGTGGTCCAACCTCCCAGGCCATGCTTTCGATTGCTTCTGTCTCTCTATTGCCTCCTGGTAGGACCTCAGAAGGAATTGGATGTATCTGTAAGACTGGATCCTGGATACTGAGGCACCCAGAATGTAGCACCCAAGCCCACCATGGAAGCTTCCTGTCTTTGAGCAGCTGGACCTGGAGACATAAGCAATGACCACAATGGACTGAAGGTGAAGACTGTTCATGTTTTCTTGAATCTCGTAAGTCTTGATTCTTGGCTGATCTAAGGAAGGGAAATGAGTCTAGGATCGGCTGAGATTGAATTTTCCAGTGCAAGATTTCTCACTTAAATTGGATCAAAGAAAACAAGGAAATTGATGTTTTCTTTACATCTGAGTTTGTCATTGTAACATCATTCCTCCTAGACATAGAAAGAGAGCTTAAAGGATATACACAATAGGTCTTTTCTCTCTTATTTTTCCTTCAGAGGAGGTTGGAGGTTGGATTGGAGGAGCTCACATGTTTTAACTTTATACCTTTACTTATTTGTGTTTTGGTTATTATGGGCTGTTATGGGCTGAACTGTGTTCCCGCCTCCACTCCAAATTCCTTTGTTGAAGTCTTAACTCCCAGTACCTCAGGGTGTGACTGTATTTGGAGATAGGGCCTTTAAAGAATTAATACATTAAATGAGATGATATGGATGGGCCCTAGTCCAGTATGGCTGATGTCCTTCAAGAAGAGGAGATTAAGACACAGACACACACAGAGGAAAGATCATGTAAAGAGAGAGGGAGAAGATGACCATCTACAAGCCAAGCAGAGAGGCCTTAGAAGAAATCAACCCTGCCGACACTTCTAATCTCCAGAATTGTGAAAAAATAAATTTCTGTTGTTTAAGCCTATGCCAGTCTGTGGTACTTTGTTATGGCAGCCTAAACTGACTAATACCTGGGCATTGTCTTAGTTTGGTTTCCCCACATGCATATGGGGATTTAACACACAAATAGCTTATTTGGGGGTGATCTCATAAAACTCTGAATGGGAGAGGGACTTGAGAGACCAACCTATTGCTGCTAGGGACAACTGGGGTCAAATCCTGCTGTGGGCCTCTGAAGACTGTGTAGAACACACCTCAGATTATTGCACCTGAGGGCTGAGGAGGCTAGGTTACTCACCACATCTCCCATTTGTCTGGGGCAGTGGTTGATCGGCTCTCTGGCCTGCCCTGCACAGTGGTGAGCTCATTTGTGCAGACAGAGAAAGCCTGCAGGCCGGGGGCTAGAGGAGCTCCCAGTAGAAAGCTGTCGGTGTGCACAGCAACAGTGAGTATGTGGTTTATTTGCTATTGCAATAAAAATAAAGATTTTAAAAAAAATAAGAAAGTGATTGTATTACTGGGAGCAGTTTTATTTTACTTGAACAATATAATGAAATGAATGTCAGGTCCAGACTCTGCAAGTCGGCCTAAAAAGAAAAGTTGCCTTCTCTAGGCAGGGCGCGAGACGTGATATGAGCCATCTGCTCTTAGTGCCCCTGTGGCATCATGGCTTAGGCCCACAATGCCAGTCTCACTGTCATTCCTGAATTTCTAGGAATTATGCTTTGCTAGTGCTAAAGGCCTCTGAGGCGCAGTTAAGTCAGTGACATACTGATTAAAATAAATAAGACTACCCCTTTCTTACTTCGGCTGGATGGGGGCAAATAGCAAAATTTACTTTGCTTGTATCAAAATTAAAACAACTGTCAGTGTTCTGGGCCATCTAAAGCTGAATTCCTGACCCTACCCTTTCCTACCCTACCCTTACTCCCTTTCCTGTTGCTAAATGAGATAGTAATTACTCAGTACTTCTCTCCACGAGGACCGAAATAGATAATGCAGGTAAAGTTCTCAGCAAAGGGCCTCAGCGAATGAACCATGGGTGTAGTAACTGCAAACATTAAAGCAAATTGATAATACTGGTAATGTGTGTATTTGTTTCATGTGACCAGAAATCTCTGTCTTAAAAAATAAACGTCCTAAGATGCTGTGGGTGGACCAGGATGGCAACTGTAGATCTTTTGTTCTTAGGGCTTAAGAATCCTCAGGTCGAATTAGTGGGAATTTTTTAGTTAAAATATCCTGAGAGCGTTGGGGGCTCGCCATGGAGGAATAGAGAAGAGGAAAAGGGATGGAATTGAGCCTCGGGAGAAGTAGGCAGCCAGGTCCAAGCTGGGGGCTTTGGGCTGGTTGTGGTAGCCTCCCTCCTTGTATCACTTTCCCCAAGTCCCCCTTCCACACTCTCTACCAGTTGTTCCTAGTGACTGACAGACCGCTAGGGCAAATATAAATGACTAATGACATGAGAAAAGTTGCTTGCCCTCATTAATAATCCAGAAAATGGGAATTAGAACCACAATTAGATAATGGACCATGGGTCTTAGGGGAAGGATATGGTTAGAAAACTTTCTAAATGAATGCTTTTTGACTGGAATCATTATTTTAATACAGCATGTAATTATTTGAATAAGTCTCAGAATGAGATTTTAGATTAAAAAAACACCCAAATGATAATATTATCCCTAAAGAAAGACATGTATTTCTGTACTAAAAAAGAACATAGTACATAATACTGAAAATCCATATTGTAGCCCAATGCCTGCTGCCAGATCTTTCACAGATGTTAGCTATGATTATGAATATTGCTACTCATTAATCATCTTTCACATCCAGTATCTCACCCTGCACTGCAGAGGATTCCTTTGCATGGGAGGGTAATGAGAGATGAAGACTCTATAGGGAATTGGGGAATTGCAGGCGAGCTATCAAGCTACATCAATGACTCCGGTTTCCTCTTAAACAAGTCTATTTCCTCAAATCTCTTTCTCTTCCAGGCTGTCTCTCCCCTTCCCTTATGCAAGCCTAGATTTGCTGTCTCCTGACTTTATGAATTTCTCCCTGTACCCTCTTCAAATTCTTTTCTGTGCCATGTAATGTGAAAGCCACAAAAATTGACCTCAGGTCATTACAGTTTAGTAGAGGAGATATAAACAAAATTAATTAGACTATTAGAGGTTAATCACTGTGACACACCAGAGTGTATGAACAGAGGTACAGAGGAGGGGAGGCTACCTGGGGAAGAGGCATGGGCACTGGTCTTAAAGGACAAACTGAATGTCGATTAAGAGCAACGGGAATGGGTATTCTTATAGGAAGAGCAGCTTGAATAGAGGCACGAATGTGATACAACCCAGGGTCTGATCTCAGCTAAAGAAAGTAGTGGGCTGTCTACAGCCATGCCATCCTGAACATGCCCGATCTCTTCTGATCTCGGAAGCTAAGCAAGGTCAGGCCTGGTTAGTACTTGGATGAGAGACCTAGGAATACCAGGTGCTGTAGGCAATTAAAAGAAAAAAAAAGTAGTAGGCTAGGGAAGCAGAGGTGATGAACAATACTGGGGCTGTTAGAGTGTCATAAATGGATAGAAAAAGGCAAAGATAGGATGCACGAGGTCAATGAGGGGGGTCTTCCCATCAGTCTTCAACTCTCAGACAGATCTAAATGTTGTTCTTGCCTCCTCAGAAATTTTTAATTCTTCTCCATCGCCCACAAAGTAAAGAACTAACCTCTTAACCTGGCATTTAAGACCTCTATATTAGCTCAGGTTGCCATAACAAAATACCACAGACTGGGGAGCTTAAACAACTGAAATTTATTTTCTCACCTTTCTGGAAGCCAGAAGTCCAAGGTCAAGGTTCTAGTCGATTCATTTTCTGGTAAGGACTCTCTTCTAGGCTTGAAGACAGCCACCTTCTTGCTACATACCTACTGTGGTTTCCTTGGTGCCTGCTCAAGGGGAGGTTGGGCAGAGTGGCAGGCACAGTGAGCTCTCTGGTTTCTCTTCTTATAAGGACTCAAATTTTATCAGATCAAGGACCCAATTTTTTTTTACCTCATATAACCTTATTTATTTCCTTAGAGGCTTAGCCACACTGTGGGGTAGGGCTTCAAAATATTAATTTGGGGGTCACGAACATTTAGTCTGTAACAGCCACCTATGAAAACAATAACTACAAGCCATATTCCATATTCCAGATTCCAAGCTATATTCCAGGGACTGTGCAAAATTTTCTATATATATTATTTAATTTGCTCCTCATGAGAACTTTATGAGGTAGATATTTATATTTTATAAATGAAGAAACTTGAGTCTCAGGCAAAATAATTTGTTTAGGGCTGCACGACCTTTAGGAGTAGAGGCAGAATTTGAAGGAGAGCTGCCTGACATCTATGCTCTTGCCCCTCGAATACCATCCTCCCAGTGCTTCCATCTTTAGCTGCTGCTCTGTCCTTCTCACTCCATCCTTCAGTCCCACTGTACCACACATCTTTCCACATGATGCATTTCCTGAGGCCTTGCATTGGCTCATGCTGTTTTCTAAGACAGATGTCTTTTTTTCTTCTTTTTATTCCTTGTTCAAATTTCACCTCAAAGGGTAATGCCTCTGTGAAACCTTCCTATATATCTTATTTTTTTGTTGAATCATATATGTCTGAAACCTTCCTATATATTCTATTTTGTTTCATTTGACCTTGCATTCTAGTTAACTGTCTAAATGTCTGTACTTCCCCACCCCACCGCCAGATTGTAAGTATTTTGATTATTTTGAGGTATTACATATGTTTGCATTTTTCACCACGCCCAGCACGTAGTAGATACCCTAATAAACATTTACTGAGTGAATGTCCAGGTGAGAGGTAATGAAGGTATGAACTAGAGGGTTGGATGGATTGATAAGACTTGGTGATTCTTTGGATGTGGGGACTGAGGGTGGAGTAAGAGGCAAAGATGTCTTGAAAATTTTTCTTGGGAAGATTGGCGTTGTTATGACAGAAGTTAGAAGGTGTTGCTACTTGTGGAGAAAGATAGCATGAATAGGGAGCAGTAGTAGTAATGATAGCAGCTGTGGCAAATTGAATACTTGATTCGGTCACCATGCCAAGTGCTTATCATATATTGCATATTTATTTCTTACAATAATCTTGTGAGGTGAGAATTATTAGTCACTAATTGTAGGTGATGAAACCGAGGCTCAGAGCAAATTGCTCATGGTAACACAACTAAGAAGCAGCAGAGCTGAGATACAAACACAAGGCTGTCTGACTCCAAAGCTTGTGTCCTGGAGCTCTATCTCCCTAAAAAACTGCCGAATGAAGTTATTTCTTGTTCTTTAAGGGACAGCAGGAGGAGTCTCATCACTTCTCAACAAACATTTGTAGTGTCCGGTGACTGAACAGAGGTCAGCGCCACATTGGTTCTGCATGATACACAATTTCCTGCACACAGATGGAAAGCCCTTGCAGCACGGCAAAGTTATGGGCCTGGAATAGGAGGTGTCTGAGGGAGGCCCTAGGTGTCTCCTCCTTTTCCTTCCCTCTCCTCTCAGCCTATGCAGGCTGTTTAGCAGAAGTTCCCAGAGATTTTAGCCTTGTTTTATACATGGCCTTGGCCAAAGGGAATCCCCAAAAAGCTAAGAGATGGTATCTCTTCTACTTATTTTGTATAGACAGGGAAGAAAAGGTCTCAATATATCTTGTTGCAATCACCTGTAAACAAATCTCTTTATCAATAGCATCAACAACTTCTACTATAAGTGAGTGTAGAATTTTGTGGAGGGTGATATCGAGACTCAGGGTCAGTGAGGTGGGCCCACAATCCTAATAACAAGAGTTGGGGTAATGGAAATGAAGCCTTCAAATTCGTCAATGGTAATACTTATGTTAGCTCTGCAGCTTGGAGAAAAAGCAGATAGGAAATGCAAAACAGGAGCATATTTTGCAGAATTCCATAGGCAATATCCTCACTGGGCTCAACATCACTGTATTTAAAATTTTATACCCAAAAGGGCATTAATTAGGCCTTATGAATAGAAGTAGCAACATAAATTGTTTTACAGACGCATAAGGAGAAGCTATAGCAGATTTCAGCAGGTAATGGTGGAAGAGTTAGGGGATGGGCCTTCTCTAAAAATGAAATGGATTGGATCTGTTTATTCCAGCAATGTAAAGGGAAAAGGTAGGATTGTGAATACTCATATCATATTCCTGTGATATGAAGAAAGGGTTGGGTAATAGATTTTCATCATTCACCATGTTCAATTGGTCAACATCAAAGAGATTTACATAAATGTTCAAAAGGAAATTGTACAGATGAAGGCAATAGAACAATAGAATATGGGTGGGATACCCCTCTTGGCAGATTTTTATAAGAATAAGGTAAATGAAAGACCTTGTTTCCTAGATTACATAGTAAGTTTTCTTTTAGGTCTGCTTTTATAAGAAGATGTGGACATTCTTAGTTTAATATGTATTTGTACCATGTTCCAAAGAAGACAGCTTTTAACTCCTGTATTGGAGAATAATTTACGATTCCCCCCACCCTTTCAAAGGGAAAGAGGCTTTTATGAGCTTTCAAAAAAAAAAATCTTGTTTTGTAGTTGTTACAGCATTTTGATATGCTTTTATATTTAATAATTTTTAATGTAGCATATTAATTATGATTATAAATGTTCCCACACACATGCCCACTGGTTGTAATATTTTATGTTTACCTTCACATTTGTACATTTTTTGGGGTACTGCATTCTGATAACTCATTAGGATACATGGCTGGAAAATTCTCATTTTAGAGTAGAATAGTTGTTAAGCAACATTAAATTTTAATTAGAATTCTTCACTGCATTTCGTTATGAGGTTATTCTGTAATTATTCAGTAAGTCCTGTGTTTACTAATGCAGAAGTGACAGCACATAATACTGCTAAATTATTGCCACATGGCTAGAGAAGACATTTGGAAAATGGGGAATAGATAAAGGCATTGTTTAAGGAGCCTCAGGGGAAAACACAACCTCAGAACATAATCTTTATTTTCTTTTAAATACCCTTTTCCATGTCTATTTTTGGTGGCATATAGCCTTCCCCTATCATATAGGTTAAGTAGACTACATATAATGTCTCCAGTTGTAATTTTCACATTTGCATGAAACCCTTTTTTTGTAATAGTTGTGAAGTGGGGCTTGGTAGAAATAGTTCCAAATTGCTCAGATATGTTATATGTGGGAAGAAAATAAATCTCCAAATAACTGCCATAAACTGAGGTTTTTAAGAAGGTTTATGCTTTTTAAATAATTCTATTTTATTCTTCTTTAATTAGGGTATGGATAATACATTATGACTAGAGATCATAATGGTATTAGAAAGATCCATTGAATGTACCCTGACCCTCCACAACATGGCAGGGGTGCACGAATTGCAATTTTTATATATGAGCACACTGAAATTCTTTAATCCTTTAAAAATTTTCCTTTATGCAGATCTCATAATATGATTTCCTGCTCCCTTCCTCCATTATGCCCAAGACTACTTCTGTACACTCAAATCGAATTGAGGCAACTATTTTGATAATTTGGATGAAAATTAGTTTTAATGAATACATTCCTATAATAGATATGATTTGTGTGTGTGTGTGTGTGTGTGTGTGTGTAGTTGGTATTGGAGTTGGTCTGGCATGGGGTATTGAGTAGAGTGGATGAAAAACATGTATGGAATAGATTATCTTGATAAATCACTGAATTCTCTTCATATGTCTTTCTACACTAGAGAAAGAACAGACATTCTTGCCTTTTGCTGATTTTACGATGGTGGGTTGGGGAGCATTTAGTCTTTCACCCTTAAATATGATGTTAATTTTAAGTACTTGTATTATCTTGTATTATTTTGTAGATATCCACATTAGTTTGCTGGGGCTGCCATAACAAAGTACTACAGAGTGAGTGGCTTACAGAACAGAAATTTATTTCTCATGGTTTTGAACCCAAAAGTCCAAGATCAAGGTGTCAGCAGATTTGGTTTCTTCTGAGACTTCTCTCCTTGGCTTGTACATGGCTGCTTTCTCTCTGTGTCTCCACATGTCTTTCCTCTGTGTACACATCCCTGGTATTTCTCTGTGTCCAAATTTCCTCTTCCTGTATGAACACCATTCAGGATGGATTAGGGCCCACCTTAATTACCTCATTAGTCACCTCTTTAAAGGCTCTATCTCCTGATACATTCTTAAGTATTAGAGGTTAGGCCTTCAACATGTGAGTTCTGGTGGGATACAGTGCAGCCTATAACAGTTCTTTTATCAAGTTAAGAAACGTTTTTTCTATTTGTTTTCTGAAAGTTTTGCCATGAATGAATGTTGCATTTTTTCCAGCGATTATTTTGGTCATAAATTGATAGGATCATATTTTTCTTTTTTAGACTTATAATAATGGATTACATTGATTTTTGCATATTTAACTAGTTGTCCTGTATTCTTTTTTATATAGCTAGATATCATTTGCTAACATTTTATTTTGCATTCTTGTAAAATTATTCAAAACATATGTTGTTTTCTTTTCTTGTAATGTCTTTGTCTGATTTTGGTATCAGAGTAATGTTGGCCTCATAAACTGAGTTGAGAAGTATTACCTCTTCTTCTATTTTCTGGAAAAAAGTGTGTAGGATTTGTGTTATTTCTTTAATTGTTTGGTAGAATTTGTCAGTGAAATATTCTGAACCCGGAGATTTTTTTTTCAGAAAGTTTTAAGTTACTAATTCAATATTTTTTAATATTTATGGGACTATTCAGATTATCTGTTTTACCTTGATTGAGTTTTGGTAATTTATGGAAGAGCTCCATTTCATCTAAGTTGTTGAATTTATGTGTGTAGAGTTTTTTGTATTATTCTCTTGTTAGTCTTGTAATTTTCACAGTCTGTAGTAATATCCCCTTTCTCATTTGTGATATTGATAATTTGTGACTTTTCTTTGTCAATCTTGCTAGAGATTTATCAATTTCATTGATTTTTTAAAAGAAGGACCTCTTTGTTTTATTGATTTTCTTTATTGTTTTTGTGTTTTCAATTTCATTGAATGCTGTTCTTATCTTTTTTATCCCATTGCCTATGCTTGCATTGGATTTATTTTTCTCCAAGCGGAATCTTAGATTACTAATTAGGGATTTCTTTTCTAAAATGAGCATTTAATGCTTTAAACATTTCTAAGCACTGCTTTAGCTTCATCCCACAAATATTGATAGGTTTTATTTTTATATTCATTCAATATTCATTCATTCGTTCATTGAAAATATTTTCTAATTTCCCTTGAGGCTTCCTTGTCGAATTTGGAAGTGTACTGTTTAATTTACAAGCATTTGTAGATTTTCCTGGTATTAAGGTTTGTTTTATGACCCAGGATATACTTTATTTAAGTGCATGTTCCATAAGTATTTGAAAAGAATGTACAATCTGTTGTTGGATTGAGTGTTCTATAAATGTCAGATAGATTTAGTTGTCTGATGGTGTTGTTCAGTTATTTTATATCCTTGCTAATTTTCTGTCTACTAATTCTATTGATGACTGAGAGAATAATATTGAAGTAACCAACTATAATTTTGGATTTGCCTATTTCTCCTTCAATTCTTTCAGTTTTTGTTTCACAAAACTTTGTTATTAGGTGCATTTACATTTAGGATTGTTATATATTCTTTATGAATTGATCTTTTTGTCATTTTGTAGTGTCTCTCTGTAATTTTCTTTGCTCTGAAATTCACTTTGTTATTAATATAGCCATGCTGGCTTTCTTTTGATTAGTTCTTTCTATCCATTATTTTACCCTACCTATATAATTATATTTAAGGTAAATTTCTTCTAGACAACATATAATCTCATTTTTTTATTCTTCCTAAATCCATTTATGTCCATCTGATGATTTCTGACTTTCGTATATTTAGAACATTTACATCTAATGTAATTATCGATTCTATTTTTATTATTTGTGTTCTGTTTTTTTCCTCTCTGATTTTTATTACTCTGTTTCTATTTTCTTTCTTCTTTTGGGTTATTCGAACATAATTTAGTGTTCCATTTAATTTATCCATTGTATCTGACTATATTTTTATATTTATTTTTAGTAATTGGTCTGGGATTATAAGGCACATACATAACTTGTCACATTCTGTTTAGATACATGCAGTAAAGGATTAACTCAGCAGGCTTGGAATGTTCAAGCCCTGCACATTTCAAAAGATTGGCCCTGGTCAGTTTATGGGTGATAATCTCTAAACTCCTGGAATATCCTGGCTAATAAAAGTGTTTTTTAATACCTGGGGCCTTGGGCCTTTCTAGATAGTTTATGCTAACAATGTGATTTATATGGGGGCTTTGGACCACCCTGTAGCTGTTTGACCTCTTGGAGGGGCTGGAGACTGAGTAACTAACATCGGTCATGTAGGTGCTTCATGACTATGTGTCCAATCGCCAGTAAAAATTCTGGACACAAAGTCTGGTTGGTAATACTATGTATGTGTTGTTATACATTATTGCTGGGAGAATTAAGTGCTGTTTGTACAACTCTACTGGGAGAGGACACCTGGAAGCTTTTGCCTAGTCTCTCCTGGACTCTTTACTTTGCATCTTTACCCTTGCTGATTTTAATTTGTATTATTTTGTTGTAATAAACTGTAACCTAGAGTATAATATTGTTTCTGAGTTCTGTAAGTCTTTCTAGAAAAATCGTTGAACCTGAGCGTGCTCTTGAGGACTCTAACAGAAAGTAGAGGATAGAGTTTTACCATCCTATAAGTCTTTCTACCCTTCCTACTGTTTGTTGTAATTGTCTTAAGCAATAAATCTACATACATTGAAAACTCCATCAGATATTGTTATAATTCTTCCTTTTAGCTGCCATACATATTTTAAAGAATTCAGGAAGAGAAGAATTACCTATTATTTATCCAGATATTTAATATTTCTCTTGCTCTTTATTCATTCTTGATATTTCAAGTTTCCTTCCTCTTTGTCTGCCTTTGGAATCAGGATAATGGTGGCCTTGTAAAATGAGGTTGGGAGACTTTCTTTTGAGTTTTTTGGAATAGCTTGAGAAGGATAGGTGTTAATTCTTTTCTCAGTGTTTAGTAACATTCACCTGTAAAGCCATCTGGTCCAGGAGTTTGTTTATTGGGAGGTTTTTTTTAACTTATTCTGATTCTTTAGCAGTAATCAGTCAGTTCAGATGTTCTGTTTCCTCTTGATTCAGTGTTGGAAGTTCATTCTAGAAAATTATCCATTTTTCCAGACTGTCCAATTTGTTGGCATATAATTGTAGTATTTTCTTATAATCTTTTATATTTCTTTGGTGTCAGTTGTCACTTCTCTTTAATTTCTGATTTGATTTATTTGGGTCTTCACTTTTTTATTCTTGATGGATCTGGTTAAAGATTTATCAATTTTGTTTATCTTTTTAAAGAACCAGCTTTTGGTTTCATTGATCTTTGTATCATTGTTTTAGATTCTATTTTATTTATTTCCACTCTGATCTTTATTATTTCCTTCCTTCTAAGCACTTTGAGCTTTGTTTGCTGTCCTTTTTCTAGGTCCTTTAGGTATAAGATTAGATTGTTTATTTGAGATTTTTCTTGTTTCTTGAGGTAGGCCCATATTGCTATAAATTTCCCTCTCAGGACTGCTTTTGCCATGGCCCATAGATTCTGGGTTGTTGTGTTTTTGTTTACATTTGTCTCAAGATATCTTTTGATTTCTTTTTTGATCTCATTGTTAATCCATTCATTGTTCCGTAGCATATTATTTAGTCCACATGTGTTTGTGTATTTCTGTTTTTTTTCTTGTTGTTGATTTCTAGTTTCATACCATTGTTGGTGGAGAAGATACTTGATATGATTTCAATTTTCTTAAATTTACTGAGACTTGTTTTGTGGCCTAACATGTGGTCTGTCTTGGAAAATGTTCCATATACACTTGATAAGAATATATATTCTGCTGCTTTGGAGTGAAATGCTCTGAAAATATCAATTATATCCATTTGGTCTAGTGTATCACTTAAGGCTGCTGTTTCCTCATTGATTTTCTGTCTGGAAGATCTGTCCATTGGTGTCAATGGGGTGTTAAAGTCTCCTACTATGAGTATGTTACTGTCGATCTCTCCCTTTATGTCAGTCAATAATTGTTTTATATATGAAGGTGCTCCTGTATTGGGTATGAATATGGTTACTAGGGTTCTGTCCTCTGTATTCATCCTTTTGTCATTATATAATGCCCTTCTTTGTCTCTCACTATTGCCTTTGTTTTAAAGTCTGTTTTGTCTAAAATAAATATTGCTACCCCAGGTTTTTCTCATTTTCATTTTCATAAAATATCTTTTTCCATTCCTTTACTTTCAGTCTGTGTGTCTCATTTGATCTGAAGTGGGTCTCTTATAGATAGCACATGTATAGGTCTTGTTTTCTTATCTATTCAGCCACCCTATGTCTTTTGATCGGAGCATTTCATCTATTTATATTTAAAGTGATTATTGACAGGTACATAGTTATTGCTATTTTATTATTCATATTTATGTTCTCCCTCTCGCACTCCCCTGCCTATTCTTCTTAAAGAAGTTTCTTTAACATTTCTTGGTTTGGTGGTGATGGATTTCTTTAGCTTTTTCCTATCTGGAAAGTTCTTTCTCTCACCTTCAATTTTAATCGATAGACTTTCTGGGTAGAGTAGTCTTGGTTGTAGATCCTGGCCTTTCATCACTTTGAATATTTGTTTCCAATCCCTTCTGGCCTGCAAAGTTCCCGTTGAGAAATCAGCTGACAGTCTTATGTGAACTCCCTTGTAGGTAACTAACTGCCTTTCTCCTGCTGCTTTTAAGATTCTCTCTCTGTCTTTAACCTTTGGCATTTTAATTATGATGTGTTTTGGTGTGGGCATCTTTGAGTTCATTTTGTTTGGGACTCTTTTACTTTTTGGATTTTTATGTTTATTTCCTTCACCAGGTTAGGGAAGTTTTCTGTCATTATTTCTTCAAAAAGGTTCTTAATTCCTTGTTCTCTCTATTCTCACTAAGTTCCTTAAGTTCTCACTAAGTTCCTTAAGCATTCCGATTAACCAGTGTTTTGAACTCTGTATCTGGTAGATCTCTTGCCTCCATTTCATTTAGTTCTTTTTCTGCTCTTTAATTGAGACACGTTTCTTTGTTTCTTTATTTTGGCTGCCTCTCTGTGTTTGTTTCTATGTATTAGGTATATCTGCTATGTCATTCACTCTTGTCAGGGTGGCTAGCCTTATGTAGTAGGTGTCCTGTAGGGCCCAGTAGCACAATCTCCCTGTCTACCTGAGCTGGGTGCTCCAGGAGTGTTTCTTGTATGGCCTGTGTGTACCCTCCTGTTGTAGGTGAGTCTTGATCACTGTTGGCATATCAGTGGGTGAGATCGACCCTCAGCCTACTGGCTGTGAGAATTGGCCATGATCACAGCAAACTAGCTTCTGTGAGGGGGCTGACCCCATAGAGCGGGATTCACCCCAGTGGGCTCTGGTGGCTGCTGAGACTACCCTTTGTGTGTGTTGCTTGTGGGGCTAATTGGGTGGTGTTCTCTTGAACCCCCAAAATCAGTTTTGTTGGTTTTGAGGCCTCTTGCAAGGGACTCCCGTGCAGGCCAAGTTCAGCTGCTGCCTGTGACTGGCCTGGGGCTACCTGGTAGGAGCTACAAAGCAATTTGCAGATTGTAGTGGCCTGTTTTGGACCAAGAGGCAAGTGGGAGAGACCACACTATGAACTAAGGCTGGCATCCACCAGTACTGGATCTGGGACAACTCCGCAAAAAGCCCGGGGCACCCTGAGGCCTGCTGCTGCCTGGCAACTGCCCGTAATGGTCAGCTGTGGAAAAAGCCTCCAGCGGTATGAGAGCTGGGTAGGGCAAGGTCTCAGGGAGTAACAGGGTGGGGTGAGTGGTGTTCACCAGGTTAGTGCAAATTCAGGTTAAGCACCAGTGCTAAGCCTGGGGCCACTCAAAAGGCTTAGAGCACATTGAGGCCAATTGCCTCCCCCCCTGAGGCCCACAAACCCCGAGAGTTGTCCAAGAAAGATTACATTGTAAGCCACCACCGGCTGCACACTGGCCGCCCATGGTTGAAGAAACCTCCAGTGGTGCTCAAGTCGGGTGGGGCGAGGTTTCAGGGAGTCACTAGGATGGAGCCAGCAGATTCGATGATGCTGGGGGAGGGCTTAACACAGGAAAGATGGTGTCTAACCTCTGGTCACACAGGAGAGCAGTTGAACTCCTCAACCCAGGGACAGTGGCAGCTGTCCCTTCCAGCCTTCGCCACTCAACTAAGTCTCTCCCTATATGTCACTGGCACTTCCCAAGCTTCTGTCCCTACTCCAGAACCCAGGGTGAGTGCCTGGGAGTGAGAGTCTGTGCGTGGGTCCTTTAAGAAGAATGCCTGGGTTTCCTGCAGCCTTTCATCTCACCAGGATCGATGGAATCCCTGCTGTTTTTCATGGCCAGATTTTGTGGGGATTCTTCTTCCCAGCACCAATACCCTTAGAGCCGGGGAGCCCGGTATGGGGCTAAGACCGCTCACTCCTCAAGGGGTACCTTCACAGCCATGATATCCCTCGGGATTCTTGACTGCCACACATAGGTGTGGCTCCAGCCTGATTTGAATCTCCACTCCTTCTATAAGTCCCAATGTGGCTTCTTCTTGATATCCTTAGTTACAGATCTTCTGTTTAGCTAGCCTTCAGATGGTTCTTCAGGTTGATTGTTTTATTATTTAGCTGTAATTCTAATGTGGTCATGAGAGGAGGCAAGCACAATGTTTACCTACTTTGCCATTTTGACCAGAACTCCTATTTGGTTCTTCTTTATATTTTCTATTTCTTTGATGGAAGTTCCTATGTATTCATTTGTTTTAAGAGTATTTGCCCTTACTTCTTGGAGTACTTTTGTAGTAGTTACTTTTAAGTATCTCAGATAATTGTAATGTCTATGTCAACTTGTTGTTGGTGTCTGTTGATTATGTTTTCTCATGTAAGTTAAGATTTTCCTGGTTCTTTGTATTGCAAGTAATTTTGGAACATATCTTGGAAAATTTGAATATCATGTTATGAGACTCTAGGTCTTGTTTAAATCTTATGGAAAATGTTGATGTTTTTGTTTAAATAGGCTATTGCCACATAGTTTAGGTTATAAGTTCTGATCTGTCTTCTGTGGGTTATAGTTTCAATGTCGGTTGTGTTTTCAAAGACTTTGAAGTACTTTTTAAATCAATATCATGTGTGCACTATTCAGTGGCCAATCTGGGAGCCCAGTGGTCTATCCCATAGTTCTTAAAGTCTATGAAATGCTGCATGTTTATTTCGGGGGTGAGTCCAGGAGTTCATAAACAACTTTATGAGGTCACTTTCCTGAGCTCCTTCCTTTCTGCAATCTCTCTGGTCCTTCACAGTTCCCTGCCACCCCCCTTTTTTTTCTGGTTAGAAAGCTGGAGCTTTAGTTATCACCATCTGCTACATAATTCTCATAATCACACCCACGCTTGGGCACAAGTGGCAGGAGTACAGAGAGAAAAAGTCAACAGGGGTTCGCCCATTCTCTCGGGACCATAGCTCCTCTGATGGGAGAGGAAAGTTTCTATTCTACAGAATTTTAGGTGTCTATGCACCCTCCTGCTGCTCCTGTTGCTGCTGCCACCACTATCGTTGCCGCCACCACCACCACCACCACCACCACCACGCTGCCACCACTGTGGGTTACCTGGGGGTCGGGATATGATTAAATAGAGGTTGAAAAAGAAAAAAAAAATCTCTCTCTCTGAATATTAGAAGTCCCCTGTCTCACTCCTTAAGCAAAAATAGAAAACTTCTCCTGGAGTTGTTCATACTCTAGTACCCATTCCTGGGTTTTGGCCTGCCTTGTGTCTGGGCAGAGGGATACCCATGGAAAAACAGAAACTCTTCTACCTGTCCCCCTTCTGTTATGTTGGTCCTTCAAATTCTGATCTTCTTTCCCAATCTGCCTGCTACTCTACTTTTCAGAGTTTTCAAATAGCTTTTCAATACATTCCATCCAGGCTTCATATCTCCATTCTGTGGCTGAGGCAGAGAGGAGTGGGCTTATTCCATTTTACCTGGAACTGGAACTTTTATATGCAGTTCTTTAGTTTGATCTACAAAATCCCAGGGCAGATAATTTACTAAAAAAGTAGTCATTTCAGTATATATATGAACTATCTTTGATATACTGGTTCTATTCTGTTGGTAATGGAAGTCTGGACTGCTACAGAGAAAACTCAGAAAGGAGACAACACTTACTCTGCCCTCACCACATTTGTACTCCTGTGATACTTGCCAGTGATGCCTTAGAACCTATTAGAACCTATTGCCTGGTACTAATAGGATCTAGGCAAAATTTGAAAGTTGGTCTGATATGTCATGTGGATCCCAGTCTCCCCTTTCCACAGCCTTTGCCAACCTCAGTGGCCCCATGATACTCACTTCATGCAGAAGGGTTCCTGCATCCTTTCAATCCTGGGATGGGTAAATTAGGTCTGATCACATGTGTCAACTATTATGAGTGATATGTTGAGAGGATTGTTATATTTAAGTTTAGAAGGAAATTGTACTAGTTTCCATTATTGATGTCTGTTATGGTCTAGGAAAAGGGCGGTGACAGCAGATGTTCTGCTGTGTTATTTGCTAACCTTCCTATTCTTCTCTCTCACACACAAATTTTATCTGCAAAAATATCTGCTATCCTATTGTCAGGTATATATATATATAGTTTTATAAATTTAAGGTAATTTACTTCCCTCACCTCACATCCTTTTTTATCATCATTAGACTCTAATTGTGGACTAAAGGACTGAACATCTGTTAAAAAAAAATTTCTGGGACCAGTGAGCTATTGTAGGAAACTTTCAGGGAGAGAAAAGTAGTGGGTTCTGGTGGGCAGACTTTCCTTAATCCTGTCATGGTTTCTTGTAAATCCAGTAGGCCAATCGTGTCTGTCTGTGTGTGATAACATAGGAGTCTTCCCTGATTGGAAGAGGCGATGCATGAGCTCAAAGGGCAGGCCAAGCAAATGATGTGGTGCCAGCCATTAGGTAGAATTTATTAGCAGTAGCTGCTATTGCTTTCTTCCTCTAAAAATTGCTCCTTTGAAAAAGTCCCACAGCTTGCAAGGGCAGCCTGAGGAATTTTGGCTTCCATACAGGCAAGGAAAAAAGCACCTGACTAGTAAGAGCCCAACTCACCTGAACATATGTGGGCCAGCTTAGAAGAATGATGAAAATGATAGATTTTGGAATAACACACGTTTGGCTTTGAATCTTGGATTTACAACTTATTAATTGTGAAACTGAGGGTAAGTGCCACTTCTCTGAGGCTCTGTTAAAAAAGCATAATATCACTCTCTGGGTGATTGTGGAGGCCAACTGATGTAATCTGAAGAACAAATGTCTGGCACAGGCAATAGGCACTCAGCTAATGTTAGCTTTTTATTTTCCTTAGATTGTGTGTGGATGTCAACAGTCACTCTTCACCTTGGTTCTTCAAACAAGGTACAAGCAAGGGCAAAATTATGGGCATGACCTTTCTTGGATGGGCAATGGAGTCATCATGTTTTTCATTCTGAAACTAAATCAGTTCCTTAAGTCAAATGTTACCAGAGCTAACAATGATTTAAAAAAAAAAACTTTCATGAAATTCAGAACAACTTTTAATTGTGAGTCTCTTTCTTTAAAACAAAAAAATCACATAAGCAAATGCTAATATTTTAAGAAAATTCTTCTAGGGATCTTAATTGACACATGTAAATGCTATAGTTCAATTTGCATTTAAATAGGCATTCTTAATATTGCCTTTTAAATGGCCTTTATTTCTCTCTTGTAAAACTAAAAATTGATTTTTCCTTTTTAGCAAAATGGGTACCTGCTAGGGTTCATGGTTAAGAGATGTGGTGCAGCTGTTCTTTTATATCTCCCACTCAGTGTGGAAGTAGCCTTGCCACAGCAAGGCAGAAAGGAACAATAGAAATAATATTTTTTAAAAAATGTGCTTCTGCAAAGGATTGATCAGTGCTTCTGCAAAAGATTGACATCAGCATCACATTCTCTCCATAAATGCACAAGGCTGCATAGAAAAATCTCTCCTGTTTACAAGTACAGGCAATCTTCTATCTCAGATTTCTCCTCAGTACCAGTGTTTCCAGTGTTTCTCTTAAAATGCACTGCAGGAATGGGCTTTCTTTGCCTTTTCTCCCTCTATACTGGGATGGGAGAGTTCACTGAAAAAGCCTCCAGTAATGGAATTTTGGGAGATAGAATTCTCATCTGGAATTTATTATCATAGTAACTCCTTTTTTTTTTTTTTTAAATATTGTTATTATTTACGCCTATAGCACCTAGTCTTCCTAGGTGGTCTCTCATCCAAGTACTAACCAGGCCCGACCTTGCTTAGCTTCTGAGATCAGACATCAGGCTTGTTCAGGTTGGCATGGCCATAGATCATGGAATGTGGCTCCACTGGGGCACAGATCCAGGACCTTCTGCATGTAAAGCAGGCATGCTAACCGCTACACTATGGAACCACGTCCCACAGTAATTCTTGCACAGGTGCTTGGCACATGTTCCCAGTCTCCTAAGAAAGGGAATCACAGTGTGGAGCTTGGAATTTATTGAGGTCTCTTATTCAAGTCTGACTCTAAGCCTGCTTATGATCTGTGGCAGGAAATACTAGAGACTCACCCAAATCCACATTCTTCTCTTTATTCTGGGCACACAGCTGGACCATGTTTCTCTGCCTCCTTTGTAGTTAGGTATGGTCTCATGCCTGAGTTTTACCTGAATCTGATATGTCCTCTTTTCAGACTTCGTCCATATAAACCTCCCACAAGTTCCTTGCTCTTTTTTTCCTTCTGGCTGATTAGAATGAGGTGACTCCCAGTGCAATCTGGGAAGCTGCGTGTTGAAGTTGGCAGTGCTTCCTTCAGCTTGGGCTCCCTGAATGAGTGTTCTGCCAGCTTGTTCATTTGCTCAGTACTGTTTCACAAGCAAGAAATAAACTTCTATTTAATTTGAGCCCTTATACATTTGGGAGTTTATTTTCTATAGCAGTTAACCTATCCAAACTATAATTTTTTTCCTATGCTTTCAATCACAATATACATTTGTCAGGGCTATGAGTTCTGCTGACACAGAACCACTACTCTTTTAAGCATCTGGTATAACTCTTGATCCTCATGAATCCCCTTCTCAGAATCTGAAGTCTAGGTTATTGTCTAATGATGCTAAGGTAGTTCTCAGAATGTCCGGCATCTCTACCCTGCCAAATCACTGTGAGGACCTTTCTCTTTCTGAAAACAGTAACAATTTTTATTCAACCACTTATTCACGTCACAATTTGATGAATAAATCATCCATTCATTTTGTTATCTGTTCTCAAAAATGTTCCAGACATAGAAGGCAGTTTACAAGATGAATAAAATACAACAAAATGGCCTGTGAAGACCAGGAGTGAAAAAAGAATGGAAAACAAGGGTAGAATCAACAAAATGGAGCCAGGAATATTAGGTAATATACATAAGGGCTCATTTTGTTAGCCCCTGCCCTCTCTGAAATCTTCCTCCTGAAGCTGCTCCTGGCTGCTTTCTCTCACTTCCTTCTTCATAAATCCTGATGTCTTGGGAGATCATTTCCTTAAACATTTACTGATGGCCTCAGATTTCCATCTGCTCCTATGGGATCCTTGGTAGCTTTTCATCCTCATAAACTTCATTTAGGCAGTTGGACAGTTTTAGTGTGGGAAGGCTTAACTTGGGAAGTCATTTTTCTTATCACTCATGAGGCTGAGTATTTTTTCGTGTACTGTATTTATTTGCCATTTATATTTCTTCTTTTGTGAGTTTTTAATCTATTACCGATTTTTCTATTGGGCTTCTTTTTTTTTATTGATGTATAGGTGCTCTTCACATATGAACAATGTTAATCACATTTTTAACACGTATGTTACAAATATTTTTCCAGTCTGCCTTTCATCTTTTGAAAAATATATATTGCAAGTTATGTCATTAAAAAATTTGTTTCTTTTTCTTTAAATCTTTTATTTTGAGCAGTTTTAGGTTGACAGTTAAATTGGGGGGAAGGTACAGAGATTTCTCATAAACTCCTTGCTCCCACACATGCATAGCCTTCCCTGCTATCAAAGTGGTACGTTTGTTACTCCTGATAAACATACAATGACACATCATTATCACCCAATGTCCACAGTGTACATTAGTGTTCAGTCTCGGACTTGTACATTCCATGGGTTTGGACAAATGCGTAATGACATGTATCCACCATTGTAATATCATACTGAGTAGTTTCATAACTGTAAAAATCCTATGTGTTCTGTCTATTCATCCATCCCACCACCCAATCCCTGGCAACCACTGATCTTTGTACTGTCTCCATAATTTTGCCTTTTCTAGAATGTCATATAGTTGGATTGTACGATATGTAGTCTTTTCAGATTGGCTTCTTTAACTTAATTATATGCATTTAATTTTCCTCCATTTCTTTTCATGGCTTGATAGATTATTTGTTTTACCACTGAATATTATTTGTCTAGATGTACCACAGTTTATCTACTGACCTATTGCAAGACATCTTGATTGCTTCCAAGTTTTGCCAATTATAAATAAAACTGCCATTAACATCTGTGTGCAGGTTTTTGTGTGGACATAAGTTTTCAATCCCTTTGGATAAATATTAAGGAGAGTAATTGCTGGATCATATGGTAAAAGTATGTTTAGTTCTATAAGAAACCTCCAAACTGTCTTCCAAAATGGCTGTACTATTTTGCATCCCCACTATTAATGAAAGAGAGTTCCTATTGCTCCACAAACTCACCAGCATTTGATGTTGTCAGTGTTCTGGATTTTGGCCATTTTGGTAGGCACTCTAAATTTATGTAGTAGTATCTCATTGTTGTTTTGATTTGCATTTCCCTAATAACATATAATGTGGAGCATCTTTTCAGATGCTTATTTTTCATCTGTATATCATCTTTTGAGGTGTCCGTTAAGATCTTTGGCCCATTTTTAAAAATCAGGTTGTTTATTTTTTATTGAGATTTAAGTTTTCTTCGTATATTTTAGATAATAGTTCTTTATCAAATGTGCCTTTTGCAAATACATTCTCCCAATCTGTGGCTTGTCTTCTCATTCTCTTGACATCGTATTTTGCAGAAATTCTAAATTTTAATAAAATCTAGCTTATCAATTATTTCTTTCATGGATCATGCTTATGATGTCATATCTAAAAAGGCATCGTCATACCCGAGGTCATCTAGATTTTCTCCTATGTAATCTTCTAGGAGTTTTATAGTTTTGCATTTTATATTTAGGTATATGATCCATTTTGAGTTAATTTTTGTGAAGGGTCTAAAGTCTGTGTGTAGATTTATTTTTTTTGCAAATGAATGTCTAATGGTACTAGCATTATTTATTGAAGACTATTTTTGCTTCATTGTATTGCCTTTGCTCCTTCTCAAAGAGTAGTTGAGTAGAGTGCTCTAGCATATTTCAGTATGTTTTCTTTTCCCTTCCCATTGCTGGCAGTATCAGAGGATTTTTTTTCCTGATTGGTTCCGTGAGAATCTGGTTGAGCGCCAGAGGTAAATCCACAAAATTGTAGGGATTCTCCCTATTACTAGGTCTTTCTGTTGTATTACTCTCAGATTTGTCCACACTGAGCTTCTAGCAATTCAAATAGAGTTCAGATTTACTTACCCTGGCACTATTTCCGTTGGTATTTTCCACTTGTGAGTTGATTCTGGTAAGCTTTGACTCCTGTATTCATTTGGAGACAATACCTGTGTTTCTAGTCTTGAGGACAATAGTTGCTGTGAGATCCTAGAGATCCTAGAACAGTTTTTTTTTTTTTCCCATTCTGTTTCGCTTTTTAGGATGGAGTGGTGACTTCCAAGTTTCTTACATGCAGAACCGAAAACTAGATGTCAAATTATTATTTTTCACTTCCTAAAAAATTACATCAGCATTCTTATTTGTATAAGTAATACATTATATAGTCTCATAAAAATTCAAAGAATACAGATTACATAAGGAAAATATCCCCTTTTAATCTTTCCTCATGTGTTGTCATTTCACTTCTCTTCTTAGGAAAAAAATCACTTATCAGGTTGGCATGTATCCTTTGAGATATTTAATTTTCCACATACTTACATTTAAATGTTCATATAGGAATCACATATGCATGTATGGAAAAACGGGACCATGCTGTTTACATTATTCTGTGACTTTTTCACTTAGTATATATTTGGAGAACTTTCCATGTTGTGTATCTGGATCCACCTTAAAATATGACTGCATAATATTCCATTATATTGATTTTTAGAGCTTAACTATTCTTTTTTATCTATGAACACTTACATTGTTTCCAATTTTTTATTATTATAAATGGTACTACAATAAACATCTTCATTCCACTTTGAACATTTCTGGGAGCATTTATCTAAGATAGATATCTAGAAGAGGAATTGCTAGATATTTTAAACATTTAAAGAATATGACAACTCTAGCTCTTAATGAGATGGTGGTTTGCATCTCGCATCTGATACGTAAAATGTACATCACAACATAAGGGTACCTCTTTCTTCTGGCTCTTATAGGTACCCATGGCTACATCTATTGAGCCATACTGAATTGTTATAGAGAAATGGTGTATAAAATGGCTGTAATGATTAAAACTTTCACAAGCATGGCCTTAGAATAAATATTGCAACAAACGAACAAGGTTACTCATCGCAGCATTATTTGCAATAGCAAAAGATTAGAAACAACCCACATGTAAATCCATAGGGGAATGATTTAAAAATTCCAACTACGGCATATTCATACAATGGAATGCCATACAGCTGTTGAAAAAACACCAAAAAAAGAATAATTGATATGGAAAGATCTCCAGGATAAACTGCATTGTTAAGTTAAAAAAAGTGCAGAGCAGACTATATAAATGCAAACTTTTATGGAAAAAATGGGAAGGAGATAAAAATGCATATTCATGTTTGCTTCTAGATTCATAAAGAAATTCTAAAAGGATTAAAAGAAATTAATAAAAGTGACTACCTGTTGGAGCGCTGAAGGGAACTGGGGTGAGTGTGATACTTCTCACTGTATACATTTATATATTGTTTGACTCTCAAAATATATGAATATATTGCCATTTAAAATTTAAACAAAATATAAAATATAAATGAAGATAATTATATTTCATCTGAGAAATATTCTCTATCCATTAGTTGGTACAATAAAGAAATGAAAATTATTTCAGACCTCTACACACTTGGGGGATTTGGTGTCTTTGGCTTAGCTGTTAAGTATTTGCAGAGATAACATGTAAGGCAGTGGCAGCAGCAATACCAGCAGCAGCGGTGGTCCCATCTCCTTCAGGGAGCTTTTTTCAACCAGGCAGTTAGGGTTAAAGTGCGTTTGTTCTTTTCAGGCGACAAAGCTAGGGCGCATCAAATCCTTTTGGTGAAACTTCTGTTTTGTTGCAAAGTGTTTCAAACCTGTCCTCATAGTCCATTAGATCAATTAAATATTTTTAATAATTTCAAGGCAAATTGATTCCAGAGAACTAATAAGAGACTCGCCCACAGCTCACTTATTCACCAAAATAATTAAATTTGTTAACAAACGTAAAGTATAGAATTGCAAATATTAAACGGTCTCAGCTGCCATGGCCTAGTTCGTTTTTCTTTCTCATTAATATTAACATCTTTCCCTATGTGATTGTAAGAGTCATTGTCTTTTAAACTTATATTGTGCGTGGAGTTGACAAGGGTTTGCTTATGGTACATTTTTAAAAACAGCATCGTTATCAAAAAGTATTATTGCTGTATCAAGAGAAGTTACATAAATTCAGCCACGATCTTTTAGGGATTTACAATGAAAGATTTATTTTAAACTTGAAGGTTCGTAATATAGTCTCAATAATAATTGTGAAAGTTCTCTGTGGAAGTGCAGCATACAAATGTATGGCATTGTTACATTTTGATGTACATTGTCATGTAAAAATAATATTAAGTAAAGGTAGAAAATGACATAGAGGATGAATGGGCAGGGGAAGATGGATGAAAGTAGTTCTAATAAACATAATCAGCTTTCAGCTAGGTATAAAAGCTCCACAAATGTTCAGGTTATTAACTGATACTCACCAACCACTTGGTAATCATGCATCTAATGGGAACACTAATGGCTCAAGGAACTGTGAGTCAAATTATACAGTTTTATTAAAATGTTTTCTCCACCTGTCTTCAATTATTTAGATTCAATCTAATTTTCCTTCAAAATTAAAGTCTGGGGCTCAGCCAATTTATGTGACTGAACATTCGAAAATAGATGTCCTCTCTACCTGTACGTAACGTCACTGAGAAAGAGTACGATGTGTTTTCCACAGCGCTGTTGTTGAAACACATTTTTCTAAAATTATTAAAATAATGTGCCGTGGAAAAAGCATAATGGAAGCTTTGTCCCTGAATGGTAAAATTTAGAGGGCCTCCAAATTACCTTTTCCTCTCTCCTGTCTCACCTACTACTACTACTCTACTTCTTCAGTAGCTGTGGCAAGCTCTCTTTCATTTTACCTGAACACTTTGGCAGTTGAACACAGACAAAGCCAAGAACAAAGGTCAAAGTCTAAGAGAATGAAATATTTAGGGCCCAGAGTAACAATACGTATTCAACTTGGATAATTATCACAGAACTGTCCTTAAACCTGGAATCTCAGGAGCCATTCAGGAAATAACCCCTTTCTGGGATCTAGAGGTCTGGAACTTATTTTATTTTGATGTGCAGCCCCTGGATATTATTCAGCATTGTTCAAGAACCAGGTACAGCTACTTGTAAAAGGATACATGATGCATGGCTTGCTGCCTTTCCTGGTTGGGGTACCTGGGACTTATAGCCACTGTTAGGCCTGACCACTATCTAGCTTTCCTCCCCACTCCATCTTGTACTGTTTCTTTTCTCTATGGCTCTGATCTTTCCTTCTCTGTCTTTAGTTCCCTATACAAAATCTACCTCTCTTTTAAGGCCTCAATTGTATATCATCTTAGAGGGAAAAAAACATATTTTGATGGAACCAGCATTTGTGAATTTAATCTTATTAGGAATGATCCAAGTTAAAGTAGTTATGAATACTTTTTCTTCAAGGGGTAGATATTGTCCCATTTGAATGGACGATATACACATTTTAATTCTTGAATGTTCATACTGCTTTACCATGCAATTTCTTAATTATTTGCATAAGAAGCATCAACTAAATGAATAATTTGAAAATACTTGGCATTGGAATGCACAATATAATTTTCCCCCCCTTATTTTGCTAATTACCTTTGGTTTGGACTTGTATTAAAATAACTACTTCTCTAGAGTACACACCAAACTGCTTCCAAGGAAAGGCAATCTAGAAGTAGTTGGGATATGGGCAGAAGCCAAAGGGAAATGAAAAATGTTCAGAATCAGAAGACTCAACATTTTAGTCAATTATTTATTTATATCTTGCTATATTCCAAAAACGATTTTGAGGTGGAACAATAACTGTGGCTCATCCTGGGAGCATTATGCCTTTCAAGGCCCAAACGTAAGATTCCGGCTCTGTCCAGTGTAGCATTTTGCTGTCTGATAATAACAATGACAGCAATCATTCCTGGATAGCCCACAGTATCAAGTGCTGTGCTAAATACTTAACATGGCTTATCTCATTCAATCCTCAGATTACTTGTTGCCCTCATTTTACAGATGTTGCTCAGAGAGATTAATTACCTTGCCCAAAGTCTCACAGTTAGTACATGGCAGAAGCATCACTTGGAACCCAGTTTGTGTAGCTCTGAGGCCTGTATTCCCAACACTTTTACCCTACTGCCCTGCTTTTGTTGAAGATAAGTCATGCAGCTATGACTGCTTTCTAGAAAAAAACATCTGGGCATTTTTAAAGTGGATCTCAGAGCCTGAAGCACTGTCTATAGTGAAGGAACCAGGCTTTATTCATGTCAAATTATCCCATCTGAGAAAAGGGTTATATTTGTCTTACTAGGACAGTTTTGAGAAAACAAGTGGAACCTTAAACTTTTGATGATTGCCCAGACACACTGGTTCCAGACAAGTGTAAATTCTTTTTCTTTTTCCCCCGCCTCTTTAATCTCCACCTCTCCGCCCCCACCTCCCACCCCGACCTATGGATGTTGCCGTTTCCCCTTAAGAACTGGATCTTTGAAGGCAGAGGTGTCTCCTCCCACACGCTAGTGGAGTGCACCAGGGGCATGACGCACCTGGGGTATGGTCTGTGGCTCCATCTGGGCCACGAACCCAGGGCCTTGGGCGTGTAAAGCGGATGTGCTAACCATTACACTACAGAGCCACCCCAAGTGTAAATTCTTGAGGTACCATTATATATCTGCATAGTCTTGGCTTGACCAAAGGACCTGGCTGTAGAATGCCTCACCCAGAGTTGCATCTTCCTGTTCGCCACTGCATTCCTTACCTTGTATTATTCCCTGCTAAATGGTCTCCCTCAAGTACAGATCTTCAATTAGCCATGGGCTGTGCCTCAGCCCTGGGATGAGAAGTATCCCTCAGTGGGCCTTACAACTCACCCCACTGCATAGGCTCAGCTCTCCAGTTGTGGGCCATCTTGTCATTGTCCCCCCAGTTCAGCATCCTGGACTTAGCTTCTACTAAGTCTCCCCAGTTACAGTTGCTGAGAACTCAATGATCTTTGACCCTATCTGTGACCTTTGGTGCAATCTCAACCTAAGTGTACCGTCTCAGAGGAAAATTTCTCAGTGCGAGTTCTTTACCTACACACCTTTTTCCATCCTGCTGCCTACCATCCTCCACTCTTCTGTATCTTAGTCATAGATCAATAAATATTAAGTTTTAGCTCTTAGCAACTAATATCAACGCTTCCTACAGTGGCGAAGTTTTTGGTAGTTACTCAAAACTGTTAGAATCAATTATATGCAGTTTTTGATTTTCAGCCAAAACTACAGTAGCGTGAATTTTCCTAAGCATGTGCTCCTCTGCCTTGTGAATATTACTTTGCAGAAAGAGCGCACTGTATCTAAATCATGTCAGCGCAAATCACTACTTTGTCAAGAAGCAGGGACTTAATGCTTGTGTTATTTTAAAATTGTTTTCTGCCTGAGATTGGCATACCTAATTGCTTTTTAAATATACTAGTTAAAGGATCAAACATATCATCGACAGTATTCAAGCGTCTTTGGGTGGGCTGCTATCATTAAGAAGCAAAGTTGGCATTTTCTTCTCTAACCTCGAACTTGATGGTTTTAATATCTAGGCTATTAAATTTACAGCAGGAAGAACTCTGGCGGATAAATCTTTTACCAAAGCAATTTAAGTAAACAATAAAAATAAAGAAAAGGGTAAAGCATTTAGCTTTCAGATAACATATTCTCCAAGGACTGTCCTCTATTTTCGTGGGACTGTCTGTGCAGAGTTGTTTGAAGCTGAAAATGCTGTATTTGAGGTTGAATTTTGTGGAATCAGCTTCTGAATTCAACCCCAAAGCAAGTGCTTTGGCTTCAAGTGTGGTGTTGATGAATTACTGAACAAATTTTGATCGGAGGTAAAAATCTTAAATTCTTTGTTATTATTTCTTTTTTGGGGATCAAGAGTAATCCCCTTGGGAAAAAAAACAGAAAAAATAAAACTGACTTACTTTGCTTCATTTAAAGATATCACTTTGGTCTTACCTTCAAAGCTCAGGGGCCCTGTAAATATTCATTATTCAGCAAACATTTATGGGCCATCGACTACATTCCAGGTACTGGTCTCTGCACCAGGAAGTGTAGTGACCATACCTCAGAAAGACACATCCCTGAGAGCATCTCTGTGTGAGTTTGATGATAACTTACCTGGAAAAACTCTGGCTGAGACTAAAATGTCTTAGGAGAGTTGTGAAAAGTAAAGGCACAAAGGTTTTTTTTCCTTGGATATGTGTTTTAATCTGGATTCTATTTGAAGATGCTTTCCCATTTCTTTTTGGTAAGATATAAAGAGCCCAGGCTGTTTTTGGAGAACGTCCCTACTTCTTGCTTTTGGAAGAAAGTCTTAATACAAAGTAAAGGCACTATTCAAGGCTGGGACTATTGGTGACAAATACTGTTATTTGTGATAAAAGAAATATGCAATTTCTCCCCTCTGGTACGATGTGCATTTATTAGAGCATTTATCAAGTAATTTGGTTTTCCAATACATTACCAGGAATTAGCGAGATTGGTTATGGACTTAATTATGCTCTTCTAAAAAATGTTTTTAGTCTGCTCTCAAACATTTTGAAGTGGATCTTTATTATAGTTACCAAATTGTATGAAAGCGCATTGCTGTCATCACATAAGGGTCACAGGTGGAGCAGAGCTGGGCTAAAATGAAGGGTAATGGAAAAATCCAGTACTTGCGTTTGCTACTTAAATGTCATGGCTGGGTAAATGGATTTCTTTACTTCCTAGGACTCGGCTTCTACTACATTAGCCTGGCAGCAATTAGAGAGGAGAGGTTGCTCTGCAAATTGGCTTGGCGAACCATGTAGTTCATCTTTTTATTGTGCAAAATAGAAAATATGGCTTCTAATCAACCCACTTCAACTTTTAGTTGAAAAATTATTTACCATCCCATCTGCTGAAAGTACCTATGAAATGTTCTATTTGAATTAACTGAGGGGAAGAGGTATTTGTATCAATAAGCTGATTATGGTGGCACAATCTTACTATGGAAGCAATAAAGAGACTGCATTATTATTGAGGTGTCCTTGACAAATTGATTCATGCTTTTAGGAGAATTAATCCACATTTCAAATATAATTGGACTCTTATTAACTAAGTCAGAAATGTACCACTTTATGACTACGATGCTCAAAAGAGATAGGTTTTCCTTTCAAATAGGACATTACTGATTTTGAACTTTTTGTAATCTTTGCATCAGATTCACATGGTTGATCAATCCCTCTGTTTTGTAACTGCTCCAGGATATAACATTTGGGGGGTGCTTAGATGAAAGTTTATCATTCTTATTTCTTTTTTTTTAAAGCATAAGTTAACAGAGAACTCATGTGAGGTACAGGGAAATTTTACTAATTTCCACTTTGCTCATTAGCACACTCAATGATTTAAAAAAGTGAATGAGTGAATGACACTTCTAAATGAAGTGTAATCATGAATTTGAGGTAGTGCAAACTGTTAAGAATAGATGCCTTTAAGCTGTGCCTTAACACGCACACAACAGGCTTTTTTGGGAAAACATTGAGATTTAAGCAGCTGGTTCTGGGAACTGGAGTGTTGTCGGCTGAGAAACCTTGGCCTCATTTGAGAAGAAACTTCCCTCACAGCTCCGAATCAGGTAAACATTGTTTGGCGCCTCAAAAGAAAAAGAATTCTTATGTACCAGGAATCCAAATTTCTGAACAAAAATCAGCAGAGAAGAACAAAACGTCTGTTGAAACCAATTTTTTTTTTTTGATAAGTTCTAATTCTTCTCATTAGGTAAACCAAAATCATAAGATTAAAAAAATTTTAAGGCTCAGTTCTTTAATGAGAAAACGCCCCTCTTTTAGATGTATGTCGATTACATAGTGGAAGATTAGGTGATATCTGCAGATAATGTCATGTCTTTTTGGGGTAGTGGTTTCAATTCTAAGCTTCCATTTCAAAAGAAGCCCTTTAACCTTTTCTGTTTTTTCTTTTTTTAAAAATAAAACTCCATGGGAGAGGCCTCTCCTTTTGTGTTTTCTTCTTCACTTCCCCTTCTGCCTCCAAATAGCTGGTTTACGCTACAGAGAGAAGGGGTAGCTGGCTTTTGCTTTGATTGAGCTCCATTTCCCCTTCTCAGTTCCCCTCTCATTACAGGGCCACATGTTATTAACGCTCAAAGCTTGCTACCTCTTGTAAGTTAAGACGGTTTCGCTGAAGTAGACCTTGTGCATTTGGTGTGTATGGGACTGGTACCTGAGCGACAGCATCCTATTGCTTTAGTCTTCCACTCCTACCCAGATGGGCCTCTTCAGAAAACTGAAGGGCTAGCTAGTATTCAGGACGAAGGGAAAAAGAAAGGAGGAGGGAAGGACTTCCAGATGCGGTATTTTGTGAGGACTTAGGGCTCTTGGGCAACCTCATCTCTGGTGGAAGGAGAGCTGCCGACAAGATTTTTACATGGTAGTCCCACTACGTGCAGATTAGACCTGAATGTTGGTTTCTAGGCTTTCCTTGTCTTCAAGGGTTGTTTATATTTTTTGAATTTAGTTCCAAGTTACAACCTCTCAAGGTTTCCATTCCCTGACTGCAAAGAGGAGAAGGTTGACTCAATGGATGACTTTCTCCGGTCTCTTCCAGTGTTAACATTTAATGAAATAATCTTGCAAAAGTCTCCCACCAATGTGTCAAACATATTCCAGAAAACACAAGGTGTGGATAATTAGAAATGGACGGAAGCTCCCAAATCCATGTGGAACAGAACAGTACATGTTTTCTTAACATTCTCTTTTTAAGCTTGTGTACACAGGAAGTTCAAATTTTATTTGCATCCAATTCAGGCCTGCCCCAAAACCAGGTTAGCTCCCATTAAACATTTCAGACTTAGGATCACCCAGAGCAAGGATTTACTGAACATGGTCATAAATAGAACTGGTCCCACATTAAGAAATGACTGTTTCTTCTTATATCCTTGCTCAAATGTTTTGTTTGCCAAGAAGTGGGGGGGTGGCAGGGTGGGTGGTGGTGGTGGTATGAGAAGTTTCGTGAGAAAATGTGCAAAAATATAAAACAAAGATTTCTGTGCTATTCATCTTTTAAGAGAAACTATAGCGAACTTCTATTTGTTTTGTGGGTTCCTTCCTTCCTTTTTCCAGAAAAAAATCTCTGTCAGCAAATGTTAAGGCACCTGTAGAGGTCAGGACCTTGGTGCAGATCATTGAAAAAAGAACATTATAATAATTGCCTTGAGAATTAACACCCCTCTCCCCAAATGTTTATTTTATTTTGTATTTCTATTGGGTTCATTACAAAATCGAAATAGTTACTAAAATTATTGTCTAGCTCTTCTTCTCACACTCACCCCATCAGGAAGGAGCTAGGTGAAGGTAGGGCAGTTGCTTTGACATTACAGTTGACCACAGAGCACAGAAACTTCACGGGGCAAATTGAAAATGTCTCTTGGCTGGTGTGATTTGTAAATCTTTACCTAGAAAGGATGCGTTGTCAACCGGGAAACACACTCAGCTTAATTCTCGCTGCAAACACGGGACTCTATAAACCATCAGAAGGGCAACATTCTGTGAGCTTGGAAACTCACAACCCCTGGAAATCACTGGGATTGTGCTGTGTAGTTTTGGGTTCTAGAGAGCAAAAACAACATCTCGGGTCGTTCAGTTAGAGCGCTTCTATTTTCCTGCCCTTTCTGAGCCTTCTACAGCATGTGCCTGCTCTGCCCAGAACGGGTGCCCGGTTGCTCTGGGCAGACCTGGGGGAGAGGAGACTGGCACTTTCCATCGTGATATTTACCTACTGTGGCCTAGAAAGAGAAATGCCTAGGGATGGCATTCGTGATGGGGACCCTCGTGCCATTTTTTTTTCCTTCTTGTTATGGACGATAGAGGAGGGTGGAGAAGAAGGGAGAAGCATCCTTTTCCCGCGGGGTGCGCGTCCTGACTGTGGGGTGCGCTTCGAACGTGAGGCCGGATCCCCAAGCAGGAAGGAGCTGTGAAAGAGTCAGGTTCCCGACACTTAGTCGCAGCTCCTTTCATAGGTTAAAAAAGAAAAATGCTTTCATATAAGGAATGAAGACGGAGGAGGGTGTTGGGTTTGTGGAACCTGGAAAAAGAGGAGAAAGCTTGTTTAGGAATCTATGGCAACCTGAGACTTAACAGATAAATGATCTTTGCGAGCCTTTTTGGAAAGTGGATTCGGAGCCCTCCTCTTTTTGTTCCATCAACACGCCCAATTTTAGATTTTTCGTGTTTGGTTTTAGAAAAGGGACATTTCCTTTAAAGAAAATCTACATATAAAATATAAATAAATTGTATGGCATATTAATTTTAATTAAAAATCAGATAACATTTTTCAAGTTTCATGACGGTAGCACTTGCAGGATTTTAATCTGATATTTAACCTAACAAAATGCTGTGATAGTTTTTGTTAAGATGGTTTTAATTTTGAAAAAAAAAAATCCCTTTTTCCATTTGATAGGAAATTTCTCAGTGTTTATGAAAAGCTTAATGTCACGGATGGAGAATTCTGGTGAGTTAAATAGTATTACACCATTCATCATATGCTTGGAACCAATTAAAATTTATATTGTATGTACATGTTTGTTTATGTGTGTGCATCGATCTATCTGGGCGAATAAATAAAATCTTAAAATTCTGGAATATTAGGGCTAACTGTCGCCTTTGTACCCAGTGAGCGGCCCAACTCACTCACTTGACAGATGGGCTGTTCTCACAAAGCAGTTCTTTGTTTTTTTTTTTGGAAAAGTAGTGTTTCTGTTCTTTCTGCAGTGGAGTGTTTTCTAAGAATTATTTCATGCCAAATCATTCTAATGACATGCTAGCCGCGTATAGTGTTTAGGCAAGTTCGACACTTGCTTTTAGAGCGTTTAGAACTAATTTTAATTTCCACATTTCTATTTTCCAAAGAAACACACACAAGCGCGCTTGCACACACGCACGCACACCCTGCCCCCCCATACGCCCCACCCCAATCCTGGGTTCAGAATGTGCTTATGGGATGTGTTAACCAAACAGGTGCAATGAGTTCTCTTGCTTAAGGGTCCTTTTATTCCTGTTCTTTCCCTGTATCTGAAGACAGGAGGCACTGGGGTTGGGTGGGCTGCAGGCTCTTTCTTAAGATCTGTGAGGTATTTGAGAAATATGGGTTTATGATGGCGGTCTTGGGAAGGGGCTGGTTAATGAGGACAAATTCACAGCAAGTGGAAAGACTTTCAGAGAAGGTTTCTCATTTCCCTGCAATTGCTGAGCAAGCACCAATGTCCATTTCTGCTTCAGGCTCTGGGGCCACAAAGAGCTCTTTTGGGAACGGAATCTTTTAGCATGCATTTTCCTAGGTATTATAGAAATACGACAATGGTGCGATTTACACACATATATTAGCGATAATGGTGAACACTCAGAATTACTAAATATGATTACATTTTAAAATACCGTTCCACAACTTTTCTTTAGTGTGTTATGCCAGTGGATAAAGCTGTGGTGTTGTCAGATACCCCTCCCCACCATTTCCTGTGTTACTTCTACAACTGTCAACATTAGTAGGAATGACAATGCTGCCACTTACTGAGTATGCTCGGTTCCGGACACAGTGCTAAGTACTTCACACGCATTATTTCTTTTAGTATTTACAATACTCCTAGGAGGTAAGTATTTTTATTTACAAATGAGCAAATCGAAGTTCAGAAAGGTGAAATAAATTGCTCAAAGATGACACGGTAATAAGAATCAGGTCTGGGAATCAAACTTTAAATGTTTCTTACTTCAAAAACCAACTTCTCGGTCTTTGTTAAATCACTTGAATTCCAGAGAATTTTTTACTTTCATTTATCTGGTCAAATTAGATCAATAGCTTTACATTCCCAATTATGTTCTAACACAGTTTCTTCTTATTTTGATATAGCTCTAACATTTGAAGAATAACAATTTATTTCCAAAATAACAAAAGACATTTGTTTAGTAGTTTCTAAAGCCCAGTTCTGCATTTGTCCTCACTAATTCTAACGTTCGTTCTGCAAGGCGATATGTGGAAAAGATGATCCCTACACCACCAGTGTCAAATTTGGAATTCCCTGAGAAGCTGGTTAAAAGGACAGATTTCTGGATCCTCTGTGGACTTAGATAAGAATCTGGCCATCAGATGGGACTGGGGAAATTGCCTTTTAATAAGCTATCAAATATACGAATGACTAGAAAGAGAAATATGAATTTCAGAATCAAGCATTGAGTTCTATCCCAGTTTTAGCTCTTTCTAGTTGTATGAACTTAGGCAAGCTGTTTATAGAGCTGTAGTGAAGATTAAGTTAAATAGGCTGTGTGTGAAAATAGTAATTCACACAGTAATGTTTAAGAGTACTAATAGTGATGAAAGCGAATGCTTTTTAAGTACGAACTTAGCCAGACACTGGGCTAAGCACTTTGTACATATAACTCATTGAAGCTTTCCAGCAACCACATAAGGGAGGGCTATCATTTTTCCTAGTTTACAGAAGAAGAGGCCGAAGCACAGAGGTCACATTGAGCCAGGATTTGGTATCAGGGAGTTTGGCTCCAGGGCTGTGCTCTTCAGCTCCCTACCTGGCTGTCTCTCAATGTAGGTTTTTACTGTTACTTCCCTTTGGATCATCTTATAAAAACAACAGCAACAAAAACTGATAAAAATGCTAGGTGTAAAACAATTAGAGTTTTTTCCTTTTGACCCAGAACATATAAGAACTGTATGAGATATTTCTCTTTAAAATTATTCATTCAGTACGGGATCAGGTGTGTGTGTTCAATAAGACTTGGCAGAAATCTGGGTTATCTGATGGCTTGCTTTGCACGTGGCTACTTGAAATCTGACTTGTGGACTTGGAGAATTAGTATCACCTGGAAGCTTGTTAGGCAAAGTTTTGGGCCCCACCCTAAACCAATGTACCAGAATCTCTGGGCAAGGGCCCAGAAATTTGTTTTGACAAGCTCTGCAGGTGACACTGATGTATCCTAAAGTTGAGAACTACTTGTTTAGAGCACAGAGAAAAAAAAAAAAACTTTTAGGATTTGTAAAAGCAGTAAAAAATGTTGACATGTTTTTACTCTCTGGTGATTTAGCTAGAATTGTGGTTGATCTCAGGAGACAGAGCATTTACTGGGGAAACAGAGAGTGCCTCTGTTCCAGGCACTGCTAGTGTTGGACATACAAATAGAAATCAGACATAGTTCTGGTGCCAATGGGTTTGCAGTCTAGTGAGGAGAGAAAATGGGTACATTAGACTAGAACATGGTGCAGGCAGAGCTATGATGGAGCATGCACAAAGCACTCTCGCAAAAGCTGAGGTTGAGCGGGGGAGGTTGTGACCAAGGTGAAATCTGAGTGGGGATTTGAAGGATAAAGAGACTTGCCCGAGACAGAGATGAGATGGTTATCTGAAGCTTAGTGAAAAATTCAGACTGAATTCTTTTAAGAGTAGAATAACAGCAGTTATGAGGACTTTGCCCTCAAAATAAGATTTGTTCGGGGAACTCCTTAGTAGTGGCTACATATAACACTATATAGTGTATACAGAATCTAGGAGCAGGGGGTTTTTCAGAGCATAAAGGAGCAGTACCCAACCTATGCCACATGGTGGGTTAGGTCAGATCAGGGAAGACTTCCTGGAGGAGGAAATCAGATACCCAGAGCTGAACCTGAAAAGATGGGTATAAGTAACACACATAAAAGGTTTTCCAGATAGAAAAGACAGCTGAGTCCAGAAACACTACTTAAAGAGCAGTGCTTCCCAACTTTTAGCAGGTGTTGCCTTGAGGAAAAGGTAACATTTGTAAGGCATCCTGGGGTAATTCAATACATTGTTGTCATACAATTTGATGTTCTTTGGTTTAGGGAGCATAAGCCATTCACGATAATGAGAGTGTATAGGAAGTGTGAGAGGGAGGTTTGGAGAGCTGGGAGTGGGAGAGATGACAGATGTCACCTTCTAGGAAGTATTTTAATATATAACATGAGATCAACCTCCACTTCACAGGAAATGAAATTATTATTTTTTGCCAATATTTCTTACCAAGCATTAGGAGACAGCTGGCCTCTCCTCTAAGAGGTAAGGTGCTGGAAGAACTTTACTCTTGCTCCTTTGGGTGTGTCAGGGAATACGGTTTCCCCCTCTTCTTGGGCCCAGAGGGGAGGCTGTACATTGTTGCAATCACAAGGTCAGAATCCAATGGAGAGAGGTCTGGAAATCATTGCTTCCATGAATGAAGATGGTTCCACTATTCATTTTCCTCTGTGCAGGATGAGAAATGTTAGACCTGGCTCTATTGAAAACACCTTTGCTCAAACTCATTTGGGCTTTAACTTTAAGAGCCGCATTTTCTGGCAAGTAGAATTGGTACAGTTTAAATATAAATCTCATCTAAAAGTTATTTCACAAGACCAGTGGATCTTAAGTATTTCTATTCATTCCTTACATGTGTCTCTTTTCTTAGAATCAGACCTTCCAGGTTATTTAGGGACATTCCATCTGCCCAAAAAAGAAAACCAAGGCCTTGGCCACTGGACAATTTCTTCTGCCTCCCTTCCCCTCTGGGGCTTATTTTATAAATCTAAGCAGAGAGAGCAGAAGTAGTAGGAGAGGCTGTAAGATTTATATTAGAAAAGCTTAAAAGAAAGAAGTTTTTGTTTGGAAGTTGAGACCGACATTGATGGGGAGGACATGACAGAAATAGGGAGAACAGATTTTAAAGATGTTTTATTATGCATAAGAATTTGCTCTCTTCCATTCCTGGGGCCTTTAGTTTTTGAAGTAACAACCTCATGAAGGCTTTAATTGCTTACTTTTTGTGGACTGTGTTTCTGAGAATGTATCTCTATGAAGTGATGAACTACAGGAAGCTGGAGTGTCCTTGGGTTGTATAAGCATAATTTTACTTGAGCTTCAGAAAAGGCTGCATTTATTGGTCTTTTAAAATTCAATTTGTCCTTTGGCTTTTCACCATAGGGTCACCGGTGAGTTTTAAAAGTGATAGTCAGGCTAAAGAGAAGGTGGGGAAAAGCGTAATCCAGGAGTTTGTAGTAAAGAAGGTTCTATGGGGGCATAGTTTCCTGATAGTGGTGAAATAAATAAGGGTTTAAGCTTCTAGAATAACTCTAGTTTTTTGCCATTTAGTCTATAAAATGGTAAAGGATGATTTTATGTGTTCTATTTTTTTTTTCCTATTTTAAACTAAATGTTGGTATGACAGATACCAAGAGACTTAAGATTTCTTCTAAGAAATTAGGACAAAATCTTCATGTTGTGAAGTCAAGTTTGGGTGAGAAGAGATGAGAAGACTGAATGGAGAGTATGAGATTCATATCATAGGCTTCTTAAAAAATTATGGTAAAATATATATAATATAAAATCATTTTAACCATTTAAGTGTACAGTTTAGTTAGTGTTAAGTACATTCGCATTGTTGAACAACTACCTCCATAACTCCTGTCATCTTGCAAAACTGAAATTCTATACACATTAAACAATTTTCCATTGCTTTCTCCCTCCAGCTCTTGGCAACGACTATTCTACTGTCCTAATGAATTTGACTCCTTTAGGTACTTCATATAGCATTTATCTTTTTGTGATTGGCTTATTTCATTTAATATAATGTCCTCAAGTTCTATTCATGTATCAAAATTTCCTTCCTTTTTAAGCGTGAATAATATCGCATTGAATAGACATACCAAATTTTGTTTATGCATTAATCTGTTGATGGGCACTTGAGTTGCTTCCACTTTTTGGTTATTGTGAATAATGCTGCTGTGAACATGAGTGTACAAATATCTGTTCTAAACCCTACTTTCAATATTTTTGGGTATAAATTCAGAAGTGGAATTGCTATACATATGGTAATTCTATTTTTAATATTTTGAGGAACTGCCGTACTGTTTCCACAGTGGCTGTACCATTTTACGTTCCCACCAATAGTGCACAAGTGTTCCTCTTTCACTGCATCTTTGCCAACCCTTGTAATTTTATTTTATTTTTTAAATAGTAACTATCCTAACGTGTGTGAGATTATATTATGAAGCTATAGCTTAATAAATAAAAATATGCAAAATATGCAAAAATGCAAAATAAAAATGACTTAAAACAATAATTGTTTATTATTGCTCATGGATATGCAGGGTGGTAGCTTGGATTAAGATCAGCTGGGTGGGTCTCTGGTCTTGGCTGAGCTCACTCACACATCTGTGGTCAACAGCTGGATTGGCTGGGTCCTGGCCGCTTGAGAGAGGGTCCCAGATGGGTGGCTCATCTCTGTTCCATGTCGTCTCCAATTTTCCAGTAGGCAAGCTTGGGCTTGTTCACATGGTGGTAGTAGACTTCACAAAATGAAAGTTAAAATATCAAGTCTTTTTGAGGCCTGGGCTCAGAAATTGCACATCACTAACATCACAGTCATTGGGAGTGATAAGATCCCAGCCCAGATTCACAGGGTGGAGAGAGATTCTTGATGGTAGGATCCACTACCTTACCTTGCAAAGGGGTGTGGATACAGGCAAGAGTGAAGAATTGTGGCCATTTTGTAGTCTACCACAGGATTCTAGAATTTTGATGGGAGTAGTAGAGGTGAGAAATTTACCAGATTATTTGAGTTCTTATAATAAGATGGTTGGTTTTGTGTGTCTAGTACAAATATTCCAGAACCCTTTAAAATATTGAAAGTAAGAATTGGGAAGCTATAAATGAATTTTCCTTGGAACGTTTTTCAGGTAATGTTGAGATTTAACCATCAAAAGTGCCAAACATTATTTTTTAAAATAAGCTTTTAATTTTGGAATAATTTTAGATTTACAGTAAAGTTGCAAAGATAGTACAGAGAGTTCCTAAATATCTTTTACCTCCTCTAATGTTCACATCTCACATTACCATGGTATATATGTCCAAACCAGGAAACCAACATCGGTTCATTACCATTAACTAAACTCCAGACTTTATTTGAATTTCACCAATTTTTCTTTAAATGTTCTTTTTCTGTTCCAAAATACATTCTAGAAAGTCACATTTCATTTGGACAACTACTACTTATTTTTTTTTAAGCCTATTTTTTTAAAAGCACTTTTTGGTTCAAAGCAAAATTAAGATGAAGGTACAGAGACTTCCCATATGCCCCTGCCCCCACGCATGCATAGCCTCCCCCATTATCAGAATCCATCACCAGAGGGTACATTTATTACAACTGATGAACCTACGGTGACATATCATAATCTCCCACAGTCCACAGTTTATATTAGGATTTACTCTGTGTTGTACATTCTATAGGTTTGGGCAAATATTCCTCTGGTTTGTCTCAGTTTTTCTGCAGGTCAGTTTTCCCCCACTATTTTGACTTTGGGGTCTCCTCCAGAGATATAACTTAGTTCAGACCTGAGCTGTGCATGCCAGACATGAGCTAAGGGGATTGAAGCCAATGGAGTGCTGGTCCCAGAGGCCCCAGAGCTTGTTTTCTTGACCAGTTCCTGATGTCAACCAGCCTGGTGGCCATTTGCTGCCTCCTCAGAAGGTAGAGTGAGGCACGCACAGCTGCCTCTCTGGGCTGGATAATGTGCCTATCTTTCTAGCAAACTAATTAGCAAGGCTAAGGCAGAAGCAGTTTTTTCCCCTAAGTGATTTCTTGCCTCCAGAAAGTTATTATCTTCCATCCATCTCATGACTTGTCAGCACCATTCAAAACATTATTATCTCTGTCCACATGACACAACGCATGTGCTCCCACTTATAGTTCATGCTTTCATTGCATGTACACCTAATACCACCCAGTCGATTGCTACCCTCTACCTGCATACTCAGACTGAGGGTGTGCAAGCTGGTGAGACCCACCTGGATTTATGTTTTTGCATGATCAGCAATACAGTGTTCTTTGGGGTCATGAGAAGATCTTAAATGAAAGCAATTTATTGCTTTGTTCAAAACACAATAGAGATTTACAAAGCAACTGAAAGAAACCTATAGAACTTACTACAGAGATCTGTAGGTAGCTAACTTAAGTGTGAACAACAAAGTAGGCATGCCAATCCTTTTTTGCCAATGAAGTCATAAAGTTTTCAAGCCTGGAGAGTTAGATGTGTCCCAGCCCATTTTTCCATTTTTGTCTGGATTGATTTTCTTCCTAAATATTTCACATTGTCCTCTGTGTTCTGCAAGCCCAGCTGTCTACTCTCTTTGTTAATTTATTCTGTTAAACAGTTTGCAAGGACTTTCTTTCCAAGTACCTCAATGTCAAGCTACTTCTATTACTCCCAGGACTTGCTGCCCTTGCTCCCATATTTTAAGAGCTCACTTTCTTTCTTTTTCTGTCTCCCCCCGCTCCCCCGCCGCCACAATTTCCTATGGCTTATGCAACTCAGGCTGGCCAGTACCT
This sequence comes from Pteropus medius, assembly GCF_902729225.1. NCBI lineage: Eukaryota > Metazoa > Chordata > Mammalia > Chiroptera > Pteropodidae > Pteropus > Pteropus medius. The sequence continues at coordinate 4,491,696 of NW_024346150.1, read as the reverse complement.
GCACAGAGGCACAAAATAGGCACAAAATTGAATGAATGCTCTCTTACGTGTTTCTGTTCAGTCTATACTGAGTCTTTCTCTGGTTTATTTATTCTTCCACTGGGAGTCAGGTTACTAGACTGTTTAAACAAATATGCCATATCCTCTTGATAAAAACTGCTCCCTAAAGCCGAGATCTTATAAGTTTATACATGACAATGTTTATCACTTTTTTATATATTATAGCAGGTTATGCAATTTTTTATTTTGTTTTGTTTTTCAAATGTTCGCCTATGCTTTCTGACAATTGTGAGGACTGTTTAAAACACACACAATTCATTTCCACAGATGTGAACACCCACAAGCCTTGGAAGATTTAGAGTAAATGCCAGTCGGCAAGGGATTATAGATCTCATTAGAATCAAGGTCATCACATTGATGAGATCAGATGCAGCTGACCTCGGCATGGCTTCCCTTGTTCTCCAGAATTCCCATTAGTTTGGGGTGGTTGAGGGAAGCACCTGGAGGTCAGATACTGGGTTTCTGTTAAGGGAGTCTTACCAAGCCTGAAAAGCTTGATCCTTGTTTTGCCTCTGCCCTCCTATCCTCACTCCTAATCTTTTATTTCTTACCTTCCTTTTATCCTACACTCCCAATCTATGCACTTCTATTTTCATTACATTTACAAACATCAAGTTCTCTGAGTTCTTAATCCGGATGCAGAATCTAGAAGCCCACATCCTCACCTGAGGATGAAAAGTAGAGCCCGGGAGGTTTTTAAAAATATTTCAACCTCCAAGATCCAGCGTCCTGAGAAACCCACTTCCCTGAGACTTTTTACTGACTTGACAATATCTTATGATCAAAATCTTATAGATTATCAGTGACAATCACAGATTCTCTCCACACAAGCTCCTGACAAATGGTTAGTGTATTAGTCACTTAAGGCCGCCATAACAAAATACTGCAGATTGTGTGGCTTAAACAAACACAAGTGTATTTTTTCACAGTTCTGGAGGCTGGAAGTCCAAGATCAAGGTATCAGAAGGTTTGGTTTCCCATAGGACCCCTCCTTCTCCTTGGCTCACAAATGTCTACCTTCTCCTGTGTCCTGATATGGCCTTTCCTCTCTGTACACACATCCCTGGTGTCTCTTCTTTTTCTTGAAAGGACCAGTCCTACTGGATTAGGGCCCCATTCTTATGACTTCGTTTCACCTTAATTAGCTCTTTAAAGGCCCTTTCTCTAAATATAGTCACATTGGGGATAGGCCTCCAACATATGAATTTTGGAACACAGAATTCAGTCCATAACAGACAGAATATTGATTGTTAACCAACTCAGAGTAGCAGATTCTCCACTGAAAAAAAAAAAAAACATTTCTATTATAAAATGGCTAAGTGCTTGGGCTTTGTAGCCAAGTCATTTGTATTCATATCCTTGCTCTGCCACTTACCAGCTGTGAGACTTTGGCAAGTTACTTATGTTCTCTCTGCCCCATCTTTGCATTAGCAAAATGAGGACTATAAAAGCATCTAACTCATGGGGTTGTTATGAGGATGAAATGAGTTAAAACATATAAAATGCTATGGTTGATAACAAGAATTGCTCAATGAATGTTAGCAATTTTTGTTATCAAGAAATGTTACTTCCTGTTATAAACTGAATTGTGTCCCTCCAAAATTCCCACATTGAAGCCCTAACCCTCAGTACCACAGAAAGTATTGGAAGTATTGGAAGATAGGGCCTTTAAAGAGATGACTAAGTTAACATGAGACCATAAGGGTGTGCCCTAATCAAGTGTGATTGCTGTCCTTATAAGAAGAGACACCAGGGGTGCACATGCACAGGGGGACAATCATAGGAAGAGGCAGCAAGAAGGCAGCTGTCTGCAGGCCTCACAATAACCAAATGCTGTCAGCACTTGCTCTTGTACTTCTAGTCTCCAGAATTGTGAGAAAATAAATTTCAGTTGATTAAGCCACCCAGCCTGTGGGATTTTGTTATGGCAGCCTGAGCAGACTAATACACTCTCTAAAAAGAGTAAGCCTAATGATGTCCAAACTATTTCTCTCAAACTATTTAAGAGAATTAGGTGAGTGCTCTTTTTGCTATGATGACACATTAAATTAGAGTCACTCACTCGAAAAAGAGATCTCATGAACAGTGAGAGAATGGTACTATGTATTTTAAAAAAGGAATCACTTTTTCTTATTGAGGATACTTCTGTCATATATTGTGCTCTTAGGAGAAGTGTGTTTGGTTGCCAGCTTGGTAATCCTTTTAAGATGCAAATATAACTGTTGTAATGCATACTTATCACATATTCTCAAGACTTTTTTGTTTGTTTGAAGACAGTTGACTTAAAAATCTTTTTTGTTAAACATTCCTTACCTTTAGAAGAGGGCTTCTAGTTGGAGAAAGACTGAGGGTAGGCAAAAGAAACATTGTCTTGAATAGCACAGCTATGCAGTTAGTGCTGCCTGGCTGGTCAGCAGGAACAAAATAACAGTAACCAGGCCTTCAGTGCTCAAGCTGCTCTTGACTTCATAGCAACGACCAACTTAGGCTCATGTACTTAAAGTGGCCTTGTGACACTATCTATAATGCGAGTAAGAATATGAGTATATATGTTGTGTCATTCCATGCTAATGAATCTTACTTGTGGAGAATTTATGTCTAATAGTTTTCCTGTTTCTTGAAGATCCCAAAGACTGAACTTCTAACAGAAAACTCTAAGGTAGAAGCATGTTTACATCATAGAAACCTCTATCATTGTGAGGAGAAAATATTGTCTTTGGCAGTGTAACCAGGGAGACAGGCTCCTCCACTCCGGGAATAAAATAAGCCTTTCCTTTATGATGCTCTTTTTTTGGTCCCATTGAATTAAGTGTTGCAAAATGGTAGCCAAATTTGGTTAACAGATGGGTTTTGTTTGACACATATGGTATTTACGCAGGTTTTCAATCTGAGCATGTTTAGACAGAGTGTGCACTTTCCAATTTGGCACAATTGCCCCCACTCCCTGTTGTCTGACATACAGCACGCTGGTTCCCATTCATTTATGTGAATCGCCAGGCTCCTAAATGCATTTAGCTTACAGCCCCTGTTAAATTGTTCCCTGGCCGCAGTCAGAGATTTTGCCTCAATGCAGAAACATGATTTTTAAAAAGCTTTTTATTGTCTATTACACATGGGTCAGAGAATACTTTCAGCAGCATTTAATGCATTCTAGATATCTGAGGGATTTGGAACACTGCCACCAATGTGAATTTTACTGTAGTCAGCAGGACATGGACTTTCAACTCCTTAGTTTATTCCAAAATCTGAGAAGAGAGGTGTAGTATTATACTTCACATATGAGTTTTTGGAGGCTAGACTTGAGCGATGCAATATGGTAGATGCTAGCCACATGTGGATATTGGGCGCTTGAAATGTGACCAGTCTGAATTGAGATGTGCTGTGAATGAAAAAATACACACTGGGTTTCAAACATTCAGTACAAAAAATAATGTAAGATAATATCTCAATATCTTTTTTAAGTAAATGCCTTTTTATGCTAATACTTTTTAAATGATAACATTTTTGAGTTACTGGATTAAATAAAATATATTGTTAATTTTGCCTTTTTCTTTTTTTTTTTTAAATATGGTTACTAGAAAATTTAAAATTGCAAATATGGCTTAGATGATATTTCTATTGGACAGCACTGGTCTAGAAATTAACCCAAATTAATTCTTAGCTACATCAAGTTTATTAAGTTCATAATACCATATGCTGAGTTTATTTATAACCTTTCTATAAAACCAGTATCGAATGGCTACCTTCAGTTTCCAGAAAGAGTCCTGTTCCAGGGTGAGGTTTTTCAGATGAGTGGTTGTGCCGACAGGGAAGAAGTGAGCCAGGAAGATTTTGCATTCAGGCAACAGATGGACACACAGTCCAGAAAATTAGTTGTGGCTTGGACATATGACATGATTCATCACCTTTGTCACTTGTATTTATCAGGCAGCTGCTGAGCTACTTTTAATTTACTTGCGCGCGCGTGCGCGTGCGCGCACACACACACACACACACACATGCACGCACACAAAATAGCCAGAAGTTTCTCGTAGGGTTCTCTTGGCATCTAATGAGAACTCCTTTCCATTGGGAAGTGACCTTTATATTCTTTTAAAACTCTAGTTAGGAATTATTCTTGGACTCTTTCTTTCTTTCTTGCTACCAAAATTAAAGAGACAAGACATTTCAGCATACATATCATTAACTAGAGTTCAATATTTTGTAATAGTTTTTCTTTTGATACATTTACGTATATAAATCTTATATATAAGTTGTACATTGACTGAATTTTGACAAATGCATATACCTGTACAACCCAAAGCCCTATCACAATAATTATTGTACATTTCCACTACCCAATGAAGCTCCCTCATGTACCTTTCCAGTCATTTTCTGTTCTCATCTGACCCCTCAGAGGAAACCATTATCCTATTTTCTTTTATATATTTGTTTATTCTGTCCTAGGGCTTCATATAACTGGAATCATATAATGTGTTTTTGAGATTTATCTGAAAATTTGAATGAACACTTTCTTAGGAAAAATTTTATATAATAAAATTGAAAAAACTTGTCAAATACTTACCTTAAAAAAGGCATGGGAATATAAAGGTTTTAGGGGCAAGTGATTTCAAACTGTCAACAAACAGATAATTTTTATACAGTTTAAATTATTCCATAGCAAAGACTGATAGAAAACTGTTTAATTTGTTTTACTAAACTACCAGAATTCCAATACCAAAACCAATCAACAAAACATTCAGAAAAGGATATAAAAACAAATTTCACTTACAGATGCAAAAAACCTGAATACAATACTAAACTGAATCCATAGGCCTAAAAAAATAATGTATAACAATCAAATAGAAGTTATCCAGGATTACTTCATTGTGCCTATTGATACAGGAGAGGTGATGATGAGTGACACAGACATCTTGTCCACTAGAGGCTTAGAGCTAGTGAGGTTACCAGACAAGTACATAAATAGTTGGTAAAGGTATGCTGAATGACAAAACTAAAACATTTTATTAATGAGTTTATGTTCTTTATTCAAGGGAAAACAGTCCCTGGATTGGGAGGGAACAATGCCTCACAAGCATTAGAACACTCTTTTTGAGGGATTTTGGGCAAGAGCAAGTTTTATAGAGTGTTAGAAGAGGCAACGCACAGGGCATGATGGGATAGGAGGATGAGGATTTCTGCCCTAGAGGCTAACTGGTCCTATTCTAGGGTAAAATAAGCTAAGTAAAACTGAGTCGGAGGATTGTGATTGGTATATGGTAGGTTTCCTTAACAGGCATTTCCTATAAGTGCAGGGCTGACTTAGGTTTACATTTGGGACATGGATGGGGCCACTGGGGTAGCCTCCATTTTGTGGGCCCAGATATAAGAATTAACTTTATCAGGAATAAACTGTTATGAACTCGACTCAAAGTACAGCTGTGATGTCTGAGAGTTGTGCTTTTTGCGTGGAGATGGAAGGCAGGAATTTCTGCTATTTGGGGTGGAGAAGATTTTCATTATTAACTTCTTGGTTTGATTTTTAAAACTGCTACTACTACTACATCATAAGTCTACAAAAGAATTGTGGAAAATGGAAAATATTTAAAAATATTCTAACCCAAATTTGCTTTGCTTTGGACCTCTTCTTGTGCTGGCTGGAAAATTACTGCTTGGCTATCACCCATGGGAACATAGGCTATCACCCATGGGAACATAGGCTATCACCCATGGGAACATAACATTCTAACAATAAGCTTTCTGCTTCTGTACCCCCGCTTGCACACCTGACCTGTGGGTTGACAGGTAGTGAATAGGAGAAAAATAGACCTTTGCGTTTAAGACAGAATGAGGAATGGGATTTAGGGCTTCAAAACCCTGAACCTCTACATTTCGGGGCTGCTTAATTTGGGGTCTGCGTACCCCTGGCAGACCCAGCTGGCTGAATAAAGAGCATGTTTCCTATAACTCATTGATTTCTGGTGGTCCGTGTGTCTTTCGGGGGCTGGCGGCTACAACATTCTGATGGAACAAGGCTTTCACATGTCCTTGGGAAGAAAGAATTCAAAAATTAGATCTTAATGGAGATGGGTGTATGGAGGGAGGAGAGAGTGGGTACAATGAATGAAATATTTTTGTAGATGGTAATGAAGTATTTACCTATAGGCACATGCTGTTTGTGCTCTTCCACAATTTACTTGGTACTTGAAAGGAAAAATGTTGCCATGGCAACATTGTTACAAACAAGGCAGAATTGCATACACATGAATCACGACTTCATATGCAAGACAAAGAAGCAAATGTTCTCTTATTAGGGCTGGCTTTATAAAGCTTAAAAATTACAGCAAACATTTTAATAAGACTTTCTTATTGTTTCTCATTAAAAAAAAAGAGGGAAGTGCACAATGCAGTAGAAGCTGTGAATTACATTTATTTCAGTAATAATATTGCATTGGGCACAGATCTGTTGCCTCAGACTAACCTGCTGGCATCCTAGCCCTTTTGGCAGGGTGGGGACAGGGTGGTGGTAGCAGTGGTAGTGGTGGTGGTGGCGGGGTTGAGATGGTCTCTTTCAGTGTTGGTGGGGTTGAGATGGTCTCTTTCAGAACGTGCAGTCAAGGAGTTCACACATGAGAGGAATATGACAAGAATATGACAAGAAGCTATCTTCTTATTACGCTGTAAAAGCCAGGTAAATGAATCATCCCCTTCAGGGTGTGAGGCAGAGAGAACTGATTATATAAGTGGTTCCAAGGGTACTTATAATGATCCTTCCTGAAGGTGAAGAATGCCTGAGGGTATCCTGCTTGAGGGAGCAAATTTAGGTGTTTCTGTGATTCTTTAGATACCTTCTCTTTGAGGTCCATGAAGAGAGATGCCATGTGCGGGCCCCATAACCATGTATTAATCGATTCATCGATTTAGGTTATGGATTATACGTTATCCCTTGCTTCCAGTACACCATGTCCTAGGGCTGGGGAATGATAGTGTTGTGGGCATTTTTTTAATCAAATATCTTTCTTTGATACAATGCTGGGAGTACTGATAGGCTGTTCTTGGCTGTGAGTCTTATCTCAGTGATTCTCAAGCTTAAGCCTACATCAGAATCGCCTGAAGGTCTTGTTAAAACACACATTGTGAACCCCACTCCTAGAAGTTTTGAATTTGCATTTCTAACAAGATCTCAAGTGATGCTGACACTGTTGTTGTGGGGACCACACTGTGTGAACTATCACTTTACCCAAAATTCACGTAATAGAGAGTACAGGGTTGTTGGTCTTGTGGTTTACTTCTCTCTTCCCATTAAGTGACTGGGCAGCAGCAATTCAGGGACTTCTCCAGTGGAGAAGAGGGCTGAAGCTGGCACTTCATTGTTTGAGGTATATTTGATGCATAGGTTAAGAAAAAGACTCTCTTTGATCAGTTCCTAGGCAGTGTAGGAGAGACTATTTTCTGGATTTTTCTGTAACTAAGGAATGCTGAGAACAGAGACGAGAGAATGTGCTATCCAGAGAATATGTTGGCATCACAGGTATGCCTATGTATCTATTAGAAATGCAAACTCTTAGATGCTACTCCAGACCTGCTGAATCAGAATTAGCATTTAACAAGCTCCTCAGGTGATCCGTATGTACTGTGGACAAAAAAATAGGGGTTCTGTGGGAAAGTAACCTCACAGGGTGATCTGATCACAAATTCCTAAATGGGCAGGTCATGGTGGGTAGTCAGTCACACCCCAGGCTTATAACCTCTTTAGTAAGAAGTTTATCTCTGCCTTAAGCAACTCGGTTCATTGTTTTTGTGCATCTAGGTTATCACACTTTTGAAAAGCCAGAGTAATCTTCTTTTTCAGATCCCTCGGAGGTATAACCACCCTCAAGAGAGCACATAATCTTAACTATCCTGTAATTCAATCCCCATCTTGCTTGCTTCCACCTTCATGAAATCTTTCTTACTTTCCCTCCTTAATTCTAAATGCATAAAAGAAGCTGCAAAACTGTCATTCTCTGGAGCATATGAGATATTGCTTCTTGGCGATTGTCATCAGTTTTGTCTCAAATAAATCAAATAAATTCTTAAAAAATGTTTTCTACAGGTTTGGACACTCATGTCGACAGCACATTAAAGTCTGAGAAACTCTGGTGTAAGAGACAAACTGCCAACTTGGCAGGCAAGATGCCTGAATTTTAGCCCAAGTTCTACCTCTGTCCAGCTCTACAGCCCTTACTGGGCTTCAGGGGGTGGGCTGGGTGTGGGTTAGTGACTATGGCTCCCAGGCCCGGCTGGTCCCAGGTCTAGCTGTGATCCAGACTTGCGGGTAGGAATAGGACCCCGGATTTAGAATGTTACTTTAGTGTAGTAGGGCGCCTGCGCCTAAAATATGTAAACATAATTCAGCTTATTTTATCACGCATGTGCGTCTGAGAGCCACTGTTGTACTCTGATATATGTGGAGTCATGCGTTCCCCTGGGGAGCAGAAGGAGAGCACAAGAAGAGGATCAGAAGACGAGCAGGAGCAGAAGCGCACTCCCTGCAGTAGAACTGCACTCCGCGCAATAAAGTTGGTGTCTGCCGTTTCATTCTCATGTTGGTCCCTTGTGCATTCTTCCAACTGGGCGTCTCACCATCGAAACCTTCCCTTCTCCTTCAGCTCGGCTCTGACAGTGACCTACAAGTTTCCTGCCAGCCTTGGGGTACTATAATTGTGAGTCAGAGCCTGGTAGGTCCAGACTTGCGCTGCCATTTCAGGAGTCTTGTGAGAAGTGTAGGTCTCAGGGCCTCTGAGGTCCTGATGCTCCTTCCCTCTACTGCCTCCCCTGCCCTCCCGCTCAACCCCTTCCGTCCCCACCCTGTGAGCTGGTGTGAACCCTGTGGGAGGACAGTGCTGCCATGAGCTGAGGACATGACCTCATTCCGTGTACCTGAACTCCTGGAAGCGCAGTGTATAATCTCTTATGAATTAAACTGCAAGCAGTCTGGGGAAAGTGCATCCTGTCTGATAGCACTAATAAGAAAGACCTTGTCCTGAACGGCCTTTAGAAAAACAGTTGGGTCAGCCTCTGTGGCTTGACTCATGGTAAGTCACGTGATTGAAATAACTTCCACATAGAAAACATACCCCAAACTAGCAAAACTCTGTTTTTAGGGAATTTGAAGGTTTCTGTCATATCAAAGCATTAAAATAAAATCACATACATTTTTAAATTTGAAAGAGGAGTTAATTAATGTAAAATGAACAGGAAAAGTATCTGGTGGCCCAAATTAATAAACAAGATTTCATGTGGGAATGTTTAATCTGCTTGATAGGATAAACTGTTTTTAAAGACTTCAGACATGCCAGATTTCATATAAAGCATATTTTCTTAAGGCCAGATCTGTGATGTTGTTCAGTGTTCACAAGGATTGCATTTTGTATTCCTTAAGTAGTCCATCATCCTGACTTTTTATTAATTTAAGCCCACTTTCTCTCCAATCTACCCAATGAATTAAATTTTTTTTTTTTTTTTGGCCATGAAATGTTCCTTGCTATTGGAGCAGATTGTTAGATGAGGCTTCTTTTCGTTGCTGTTGACTTTTGGTCCCTCTTTTGACTTATATTGGTGGAAGACCACCATGGACGGCCCAAAGCTCTTACTTTCCTCTGTAGCAGGCTCTTTAATGTTCTTTTATCCTCTGCCAGCTTGGTTTCTGCAGTAAAAAGATCTTTGCAGTTCTCAATTTGCATCCTTTGCCAGGCAGGTATGAAGTATGTGGGAGCAGTTTGCTGGGAGAAATGCTGGCCTCAAATGGAGGCAGAGCCCTGCGGTTTGTTGAGGGAGGAAATGCTGCAAAAACATTGGAGTTGGGTTTTCTATGAACTGGCTCAGGTCAGATGAAGGGAAAACATCCTTGGGAGAAATCCTGACACCCTGGAGCCTCTCTGGTTTGTCTACAAAGCCATCTGTTGGAACGGGAGTAGGGATTATGAGAAGGGAGACAGCTCTGCAGCCAGACTCACTAGTTACCGTATTATTTTGATTCTATCAGGGAAGCAGCTACTTCTGTTAAAACAATGTCAGATTCTAACAGTGAGCTTGTGTTTTGGAAGGGAGATTTTTGCTGTTGCCTTCTCTTTTTGTTATGTCAACATTGTGTATATGTGTTTCTTTTAAAGGAAACTCGGATAGTCTTACATAAAAGCTTGGAGAATATGCAAAATTTATTGCAGCTTTGTTTAGAATAAAAGAACCCTGGAAACAACCCAAGTACACACCAATATGGAATTGCTTAGATAAATTATGATGTATCTAATCTATAAAATATACAGACTTAAAAAAATAGTGAATAAACAAAAGACAATGCAAGGCATATCTCTATGTATTGATATGATATAATCTCCATAATACAAAGTTAAGGGTAAAAACGTAAGAGCCATGAGATGATAAGAAGAAAGTGTATAGAGTACTTGATTATATGTGTATATATAGGTATGTAGGCATAAAATCTCTCGAAGGATGCAAAAGAAACAGGTGGCACTAGTTACCTCTAAGGAAGAGATAAACTTGGGAGAGAGGCTATTTCCACAGGATATCTTTTTTCGTTCTTTTTGAAATTTTTTTTTTTTTATGTATTGCCGATTTAAATAACCAAATTTAGAGATTAGCAAATACTCAGCCACTGTGCAGCATAGCTGCATAATGAACCGGGGGCTTCCAAGAGGAGGTGTGCCCCAGCTGGCTTGGCTGTAGCTCCAGCTGGCTTTATAGTCGCAAAGGAGCTGCAGACACGTGCTCAGGCCCACCAACACTGTGCACCTCGTTCACCAGGCTGGGCGGCCGCCTGACAAAGACTAAGAGCTTAGGTTCTCTCTGATGGACGTGTTACGGCAGGTTGCTAATTGACTAGGGTTTGGGGGGACAAAAGTCCCGCAGAGGCCTGCTATGCCAAATGTCTTCTTCCGTTCCCCGATCGATGGCGGCCCTAAAGCCATTCATTTTCAGTTTATGAAAACACTGGGGTAGATTTAGCTTTTCCTTTGGGAAACAAAAAACAACACAAAGAGCATGTGTGCAGATCTTCTTTGAAAATAGTGGGGCGTTTGAAACTCATGCTGCAGCTGCAGGGCCTGTTTCAACCTCCAGCATTTCCTTTTCTGAAATTGCTTTAAAAAGATGCTGAAGAGAGAGCCCTGGGCACTTTTGGGAATGGAGGACTTTGAAAGCCTGTGTTTATTGGCCCTTTGCAGAAAATCAGTTCCTCTGGGGTAGGGCTTCCCGGGCTTCTTACATCACGGCACTCAGAAAATGACATTATTTGAAGAGTATTTGATAAACCTGAAGAGAATTTGAGAGTGTCTCTATGAGCCTTATTAAATAATTAGTTTTTTTTAATGTTATAGAATTATAAAAAAATATGTATAAAGTATTAGAGAAAACACTGTATTTGTTTAAAACTTCCAAATAAAATCTGTCCAACATTTTAAATGAGGAAACTGAGCTTGTTTACATGAATATGACTTTTTCTTTTATTATGGAAAAATCTCAAACATATATGAATAAAGAGAATAGTGTAGTTACCAACTCCCATCATATATTCAGGTCCTAGATCAAACAGTTATCAACATTTTGCCTTTCATATTTCATCTACTCTATTCTCTCTTTTTTGCTAGAATATTTAAAAGCACATCCCAGGCATCACTTTAGTTTATCTGAAAACGCTTCAGTATAAATTTCTAACAGGCCATAAAAGAATAACCATGATACCATTATCACTTCTAGTAAGTTAACAATAATTTCCCAGAATTATCTAATACCCAGTTCATGTTCAGTTTTCTTCATTTGTCTCAAAAACATCTTTTTACTGTTGATCTGTTTTAGTCAAGATCAAAACAAAGTTTGCAATTGGTTAAAATATTTTTATGCCTTCTTGTACCTATACCATGGACATAACGTTTTTGTGTATTCTAAATTTCATGTATTCATAAATTACACACTATAATTTGTTTATTTTTTTAAATTAAAAACATTACAGTCAACATACAATATAATACTAGTTTCAGGTGTACATTATAGTGCTTAGACATTTATATAATTTACGAAGTGATCTCCCTGAGATGTCTAGTACCAATCTGACACCATGCATATTTATTACAATATTGTTGACCATATTTCCTATGCTGTACTTGACTATGCTATGACTATTTTTACAACTCCCAATTTGTACTTCCTAATCCCTTCACCTTTTTCACCCATCGTACCCCCTCTCTATTTTTAAAAATAGCTTTATTGAGATATAATTCACACACTGTGGTAGACTGAAAAATGACCCCTCATAATCCCACCAAGATATCTGGTCCTAATCCTTGGAACCTATAAATGTTACCTTATATAGAAATAGGGTTTTTACAGATACAACAGTTAAAGATCTTGAGATGGGGAGATTATCCTGGATTTATTTAAATGTAGTTACATGTATCCTTGTAAGAGGGAGGAAGAGGGAGATTTGGCACCCACCGAAGGCTATGTGAAAATGAATCAAAGATCTGAAGATATTGGCCGATTGGAGTGATGCAGACACATGCCAAGGAATTCCAGCAGCCACCAGGGGCTAGAAGAGGCAAGAAAAGGATTTTTCCCAGATCCTCTAGCAGGAGCATAGCCCAGCCAACACCTTGATTTCAACCCAGTGATACTGACTTTGGATTTCTGGCCTCCAGAACTGTAAGAAAATATATTTTTGTTGTTTTAAGCCTTCAAGTTTGTGGTAATTTGTTTCAACAGCCAAAGGAAACCAATACACTTACCATACAACTCACCCATTTAATGTGTATGATTTAATAGTTTTTAGTTTATTTGCAGAGTTGTGCACCCATCATCATAATCAATTCTAGATTATCATCACCCCACAAAGAAAACTTGTACCCATTAACAGTCGCCCCCATTCCATTTGCCTCCCAGCCCTAGGCAACTACTAATCTACCTTTCGTCTCTATAGATTTGCCTATTCTGGACATTTCATATAAATGGAATCATATAATATATAGTCTTCTGTGTCTGGCTTCTTTCACTTAGCTTAGTATTTCCAATGTTCATCCACATCGTAGCCATCTGTTAGTACCTTTTTATTGCTGAATAAGAACATAACTTTGTAATGTCAATTTATAAGCTTAAAATGTCTGTGAGAAAATCCTGATCAAGACTTCTTTTAATTGACAATATTTTCAAAATATTTGTAGTCACCATCGAAACTTTGTATAAGTCAGTGATTAAAAATGATTAATCTATTTTTACAGCCATTCCAAAATTTACAGTGGTTGATGTGCTTGTTCAGCAGCACATATACTAAAATTTACAATGGTTGAAATTCTGTTTAAAGAATCTAACAGCTCAATCTTTGCTCTCATTGACAAATATAATGGAATTTCTTGTAATAATGTGACTGGATTTCAAGTCCAATGGAAATTTTCATAGCAAGTGTTTCAAGATAATAACACTCTCTTGGTGTGTGGATACCACTGAGAGGGCACAGTAGCCACAAATGGGCAGAAGTACAGAATAAATATGAAGACAAAGATTGGGGCTATACCTGAAGCTAGTGTGCCAGTAGCCTCAGCTCAGCCTTCCCAGGCTGGCTGCATGTGTGCCCCACTCCTTCCCAGCTGCAACATCCCTTGATCATGGCAGAGGTTGCGCTGCAGTGGGCCGCTAAAGTAGGCAGCCAGGTTTTTGGACAGCTCGTTGGTGTCTCTTATCCTATCATAGCAGAACAAGGAGTCGGTGTCTCTTGTGTCTCTCTTCATTCTTACTTGGGGCTGCCCTTTGAGGAGCACTACACCAGATTGTTCTGAGTCAAAGGTGTCCAGTAACACACTGTGACAAAATGGTTCACATTTTGTCACACTTATTGTAAAGCTCTGCTCTAGTTAGGCATGAACATTTGGGTCCAGAATGGGGTGGGAAATGTCAGGAGGGCAGATATAGTCCCCCCTGGTTTGGCAGTTTGGGTGAATTTCTATGCACCAGTGACTGCTACAGGCCTCTCATTTCCCTTTTATTCTTAAACATTAGTGTCTATTGTGGTTACCTTATCCTTGCATTGACATTGTATATGGGGCATTTGGGAGACAGATAACTTGTCATATAAGATCACAGGTCTTCTGAACAAGAGGAGTCATTTCCAAGGAGCTGCACCTGAGAAAGCCCATCTTCATTTGGGTTCAGGTGATGAGGTTATGGACTTTTTGAGTTGATGCTACAATGAGATGAGATTCTGGAGTTTTTGGAAGGGAGTGAGTGTATTTTGCATTTGTCAAGGTTGCAAATTATTATGTTTAGATGACAGAACATCTCAAAAATAGTTACTGTAAATTCTTTCTTTCCCTGTGTGCTCATGCCACTCCTCCATTAGGAGGTGGATTTGTTTCTCTCCCCTTGAATCTGGGATGGCTCTATGATTGTGTGGGCCAATAGAAGACAGTGAAAGTGATGTTTAAAGTTTATGTGGAAACTGAAACACCTAAAATACCCAAAATAATCTTGAATAATAAAAGTTGGAGGATTCATACCACTTAATTTCAAAGTGTACTCTAACTCTGTAATTAAGTGTGGTATTAGTATAAGAAGAGACATATGGATCAATGGGACAATAAAGAGTTCAGAAATAGACCCATGCATATGTGGCTAATTGATTTTTATTAAGGTACCAAAGTAATTCAGTGAAGAAAGAATAATCTCAACAAATTATGTTGGAACAACTGGATTAATGTGTGAAAAAAAGGAATTTCAATTCCTATTTCATGCCACAGACAAAAATTAACTAAATATGGACAATAGACCAAATGTAAAAGCTACACCTGTAAATTTTTTATAAGAAAACATACGACTAAATCTTCTCAAACTTAGGTAGGTAAACACTTCTTAGAGAAGACATAAAAAACACTAAACATAAATGAAAAAACAGATATATTGGACATCATCAAAATTTAAAAATTTTGCTTATTGAAAGTACTATCAAGAAGATGAAAGGCAAGCCACAGATGATGGGAGTGGGGGTACAAATGTATTTGAGTAAGGACTTGTATCCAGATATATAAAAAATTTGTACAAATCCGTAACAAAATAAAAACTATGCAATAAAAATGGGTGAAAGACTTGAACAGATACTTCATGAAAGAATTTATAAGAATGGCCACTAAGCACATGAAAAAGTGTTCAATGTCACCAGTCACCAGGAAATGCAAATTAAAATCACAGTGAGATACCAGATAATCATTACAAGGACTAAAATTAAAGTCTGACAACACAAATGTTGGCAAAGTATGTAGAGCAATTGGAATTCTTTTAATTTGCAGATGAATTATGAATTAAAAAAATGAATTTAAATAAATAAATTAACAAAATTATGAATTCTCATAATTTTTTTTCTTAGAAAGTTAAACATGTACCTACCCTATGATCCAGCAATTCCACTCTTAGGTATATACCCAAGAGAAATAAAGTCATATGTCTATAAAAACACTACATAGAAATATTTATACAAGAATATTTATAGCAGTTTTTTTCATAATATTCCAAACCGGAAAGCAACCTAAATGTCTGTCAATAGGAAAATGGGTTAACAAATTGAAATGTAGTTATACAATGGGATACTGCTTAGCAATAAAAAAAGATGAAACGGATACATATGATAGCACAGATAGAACTCAAAGATATTGTACTGATGAAAGAAGCTAGACACAAAGAATACATAATATGTGATTCCATTTATAGTATGAAGTTGAAGAGCTGGTAAAACTAATCTAATATAGTAGAAATCAGAATAGAGAATGGGTGAGAAATGACTGGGAAGTGTGGACAAGAACTTTTTGGGGTAATGGAGATGTTCTGTATCTTAATGGTGATGATTCCATAGGTATATATGTTTAGCAAAACTCATTAAATTAGAAACTTAAGGTATGTGCATTTTACTCTATATACATTTTGCCTCAACTAAAAAATTGTAAATGTAGAAAAGATATATGGCTTAGTGTTTCCTAGGCTTCATCATTTAGGTCTTGGTTCAAATGTCACCTCCTCAGAGAGACTTGCCCTGACCAGCTATGGTTACCCTTGCTGCTCAGACAATATCATGTAACCCACTTATTTTCTTCATAGGGCTTATCTGTATCCAAAAGCACATTAGAAAAACTAATTAATCAATTAATCGATTAGTCGCTCCATCACCTTCCACTGCAGTGCAAACTCTATGAAAATAGAGACTATGTCTATTTTGTTCATTGCTTTATCCCTAGTGCCTAGCACATTGGATTTACCTAACAAATATTTGTCATTTTTGAATGAATAATGGGTACAAGGGCAGAAAAACTGAACTAATATAGACCAAGTTCCTTTTATTTGTAGAACTTGGGATGGGTAGCCTACAAGGAGGCTTACTATCGTTAAGTTACCAAGCATCCAGTTTTTCCATTCCTTTGATAAACATTTGCTAGGTGTGTCGTGTGCTGAGTACTGGACTGAATGAAGCCTTGCATACCAAGATAAATACAATCGGATTAATTGTGGGATTGAGAGAGGTGTTTGTTTCAAGGGTAGTAACTTCCTGTTAAAGCTTCAGAGCAAAAAAAAATAATATGACCAAAATCAGAGCTGCAGGACTTGCAACAAGGAGTTAGGAGTTAGGATACTCATCATAGGGTTATGGGGCCTGAGCAATGAGAAGGAAGAAACAAATGATGGATATGACAAGAAAAAAGGTTCTGAAATGTCTTAAATTATTTTTTTCCCCTCTTTTTAGTTCTCTCCCTGCCACTTCTACCCCTGACCTATGGGTGTTGCTGTTTCCCCTTAAGAACTAGATCTCTGAAGGTGGGGTGTCTACTCTCACACGCTTGTGGGGTGCATCCGGGGCCAGGCACCCCCAGGGGCTGGCATCCCTGGCGCACTTTGGGGGCCTGGAGCACCTGGGGTGTGATTCATGGCTCCACCTGGGGTGCGAACCCATAGACCTTCTGTGTGTAAAGCAGATGTGCTAACCACTACACTATAGAGCCACTTGCTAAGAGCCCTTAAATTAAATTACAGCAGGTCGGAGGGTGGAAGGAAGAGACAAGAGAGGTTGATCAGTTAACTAACTATAGGGCAAAACCAACGAGACTGCTTGTATTCCTGAATATATGTTGAAACTTTGAATTAACTTCCAGGTGGCTATTTCCATGATTAGCTAAAGACAATAACCAGGTGCTGCAGACCACCAGGTGCCTCTGCTTCTTATGCATGAATTTCCAGATTGTTAACCACAACCAATCCAAAAGAGCAGACACTTCTTCCTTAAGGATTATGCACCTATCCCAGAACTAGTCTCGCTTTACCTTCTCCCATCCTCTTATCTATAGTCAATGTAAATTCTTTCAAAACAGCTAACATCTTTCTTTCCCAAACTGTTTCCATAGATGAACCCGTTAACTCCAGGTCAGCAGACATGTTTGTCTTTTCCATCTTGTTCTGCTGCTGGTTCACACTATATGACCCAAGACCTGGTCCTTTTCTGGCTAGTGTTTGGCTCAATAAACTCTTCTTTTCAGAAAAGCTTTTGGCTAGGCTATGAAAGTTTTTGTTTAACAGATGAAAGAGATATTTCACTCGCAGTAATAGCTTTTATTGTATATTCCTTACATGGGAAGTCAGGCCTTGGCCATTAAATTTTATTTACCTTTAAAAACGTAAGACTTATAGGAATGCCATTCAATTTGTGCTTGTGGAAGACTTTTAGGCAAATGTTTTCAAATGGTACTACTCATTGATTGATTAATTGCTTTTAAAAGAGTCTATTGAATGGAACTTTATCTGAGAAACAACTTTTTCAGCCCCCATAGCCACCGTCTCCCAGAAACCAGGACTCGTACCTTCCAGTTAATCTCAGTCACTAGCTTGCTCCCTAAGCACTTCCTGATCAATGGTAGTTCACACATTTCCTTCTCTGGTGACCTTCGGGACATAAATAGACACAAACCAGCTTGGGCAGCATCATGAGCAACCTTTTCAGGAAGTAAGCAAACAGCTGGTCTCTGAATCCATGAAGGAAGAATAAGAGGAAGCAGAATTAAATTTCACAGGGACAACAAGGCTTGACATAAATGACAACTGTCTAATTCTGGAAGATTTCCTTAATTGGGCCTAAGAAGAGCAGTAGAGTAAGCAGCTATGTGTGGAATGATTTGAGTATATTTCTGCCTAGAAGCAGAGAAGAGATTTATGACTTTTAATTTTTTTAAAGTTTGATTATGAAAATAATACTTGCTCATTGTTTCAAATTCAGAAAAATATAGAGCAGCACACAGAAGATAAATATTTCTCTACTAAATATTTCTTTCTAAAAAATTCTACTACCCAGTCACAGCCACTATTAACAGTTTTATGTATTTCCTTGCAAAATTATATGTAATATACATATATAATTTTGTATCTTGATTTCTCTCATTTAATATCTTCCCACATTATTAAATATTTTCCCAAAGCCCATTTTTAATGGCTGTATAATAACCTCTTATAAGAATATATCATAATTACTATTATATTTCCTTATTTATGTCAATTTAGGTTGATTACAATTTTCAGCATTATAAATAAGAGCTGATATCAAAACCTTTACATATAAATCTTTCTCTACATTTCTTATTGCTTTCTTGGAAGTGCGACCCTAACTGCCTCCATCAGAATCAGATATACAGATCAGGGGTCCCATGGACCTGAATCTTTGAGATCAGGGCCTAGGAATCTGACTTTTAAAAGAAATTTCCTGAGAGTTTTACTTGCAATAAAGGTTAAGTAGCTCTAAGAAGAAGAGGGCTGGGGAGAAGGCTATACATATTTAAATTTCAGGTTGTTGACACATGGTATCTAAAGCCTTGTACACTTTACACTCCCATCAGCAGCATAGGAGGGTGCTCAACTCATCAAACTCTTGAAAAACAGCTTTGTTAATTTGATAGGTGAAAAATGGTGGCCTCATGAAAGTTTTTATGGATGTAATATTTGCTTATTTTTGTTGAGTTAATTTCAGATTTTCTGCACTTATGTATTCTTTTAATTTTAGAGCTACTTCTATGAAAATATTTGATGATTTTTTTTAATGCATCGGTGTATTTGTATTCCTCATATTTTACTTACATCTCTCACATTTTCATACAAATGTAAGCTCTTTGAGTGCAAGGATTTTTGGGGGTCTGATTTGTTCATGGCTGTATCTCTAGCACCTATAATAATGCCAAAGACACAACGGGCTCTCACTAAATATTTTTCAAGTGAATAAATGGGTGAAATCCATATACGTATTTCCCTTTTACCATGAACACACACATATCCACCCGCACATCCACCCACACATACACACATGTGTAGCAACAGCAAGGCCAGGTCTGCTCAATAATCTTGCTTCATGATTTCTTCAAGTCCTTTTCTGACCTGAGGCTCCATGACTTGCTTCTTTCTTATTGGTGACTCTGTCTCAAGAGATATCAGCAGCCATGCAATAGAATGCAGGAGGTCTTTGGTCAGTGGATGAAAACTAAATGTGTAAGTCTGATGACCAGCATCACTTTCTCCTCTGCTACAGAAGGCCTGTTCCTGAAGGGGCCTGGCCTGAGTTCACCTTGAGAATAAAGAAGTGTGAGATTTAATTCTTACTGCTTTGATTTTGGTCCATCTGATTTCAGTTTATAAGACATCTTTTTTGGCTAAGCATTTCTGTGAGAACTATGATAGGATTGCAAGCCAAAAGACAAAACAAAACCAACCTCTGTGATGTTAACAACGTATATTTGAATAAGACATTATTATTTGCCTGAGCAAAATGTAGTCATTTTTACCTGAGGAAGGTTACATTCTTCCTGACTCATATTTTCATGCTTCTCACGGATCCATTTCTGATGGTGGGACAAAAGGATGGTTTTGAGAAAGCTTAGTTCCATGGTGTCAGCATGACTAGGCCTTTGGAGATACACCCTGTACATTGCCATTATACACTTCCCCTTATCTTCCGGGACTTTGAAAAATAATAACAGAATCACAAATAATGGTGTGGCATCTTTAATCTTTGACCTTGCCTAAGTTATTCACATTTGTATAAACTTGAGGAAATCTCCAGGTGCACACTTAAGCTTTGGTGAAAAGGTGTCTTCTTTTACTGTAAAACTGAAGTACCTTGACCACTTCTTGGAAGAGAAACTATCTGTTTTTGTTTTGTGTTGTTTCATCTTTTTTTTTTTTTAGGTGCTGGAAAGAAATGTAGGGAAAAATGGGAGCAAGGTCAGAGTGCTTGCTGGAGAGTGAGCTCTGAACAGGCTATGCTGCCATTTTCAAACCAGCCACTGAGCTCAAAGCTGGGTCATTATTGTCTTCAAGCCTGTGGGCGTGTTTGTAGTTGAGAATCTATGGACTCAACATATTGTCTTCAGAGGTTAATCTAAATTGCCTTTCTGATTCCAATTTGTCCTTTGGTGAGTTTGGGTGACAGAAACCAGTTTTTCCAGAGCTGCTGACAACCCAAGTTTAAGCTGACATTAGAGGCTTCAAACTGACGAAACTGCATTAAGGCTCTGAGACCACATACCCCACTACCCTGCAATCCCTCTCTCTCTCATTCCCCTTTCTTCTCTCCAACCTGTGAAGTCGTTAGGGTGTAGAAAATGTACCTAGTGTTGTCTAGAAAATAAGGGATCTCTGTCCTGTAGACTCCAAACTTGATTATTAACTTTTGCTGGTAAAAAAATCTTTACTGAAATTTTTTCATATAATAGAATGGTCATAAATTAACTATGACCACTCAAAGATAAAGGAAATCTGAAACATATTTGCCACCAAAGACAGCCCTCTTTCTTAAAGTGAGTCAAATGGTGAAAACAAAGATCTGTAAAGTCAGAAGAGAACTAGATTAACTGAAGATCCTTAGCCAGGACTAAGCAAAATGTGATAGATTTTTTTTTTCTATAGGTTCAAAGGTGGCAATGCTGCATTTCTTTGTTCTTTGAACTCCTCATTGTTTTGTTAATCTGGAAGCACACCAGGCTTCAGGAGCAGGTGCGGAGCCCCTGGGTCTGTAAGTCCTTAACACAGAAGGACAGTATTTAAAAGACCACCTCTCTCAACGCTATCTCTAACATTTGCAGGATTGCTGCCAACATCTGTTCCTTGCAAAGAGCAAGGAGACTTAAAAACAGCAATAGCACCTCGCTCAAGATCCCCCAGCCCTTTCTTTATAACTTCTTTCCTTCTATAAAGGGAAATTAGCATGCGATATTATGTCAGAATTTGGAGCCCACATAGGTACAAATGGGGAGTGAAGAGAGACTGGCTGCCACTATGCCAGGTGTTGGCTGATTGTAAAAATAAATAATGGATAATAATCGTCTTAGTGTGTTTGTCAATGCAGTTCACTCTCTACAATGCCCAAGAGGTCACTGGAGACAATGTGCAGTCCTCTCATTGCTCCTATTCATTAATAAGGCACTGCTGGCTGAAATTCAGGCTCCATTACCTAGACACAACAATGGCAGGGCCCCTGCATCAAGTTGTAATTAGGCTTTATCAGGGATAGGGTACAGTAGCTATAATCAGAATCACTCAGAATTAATTTTATTCTTGTGAAAGGACATGAGGTGAGATTGATTCAATGGTAACCAAAGCAACCCTGTTTTCCATAACTCTCTATGAGAGAGAGAGAGAGAGAGAGAGAGAGAGAGAGAAGGAAAGATAAACATTTTAGCTCTATTAATTTTATCACAATTAGGAGAGAATGTGTTTCAATAAGAGCAAACATATAGCAAGGTGATCACTGTCTAGCTCCTAGAAACCTTTGTGGGTCTCATTACGTGCCTAAAGCAGATCCTGTGATATTTAATTTCCTCTTCCTTTTTGTCCAGTTCATATGTGTTTGGAAACAGCTTGATTAGGGCAAGAATTTCAATTTGCAGGAAAAAGAGGAGGAAATTCAAGCTGGACAATAAATATTATTTCCTTTCTCTGGTAAGAATCAGTTTATCAGCCTTTTACCTTTGGAACTATATATATAGCTAGACCTAGTGACTGCTGGCTTATATGAGAACAAATAGAAGATTTTGGAGAACTGTTTATGAAATAGTTTAAGAAATTGCAGACATGTGGAAGGTATGGTAAGAGGGTCATATATGATTCCTTGCTATTGAATGTTCATTCATTTTTTTTTTCAAGTTAGCAAGATGCTACTCTGGAATACAATCTCACCTTACAGTTTGAGATAATTGGTGAAAAGTGTGCATATGCATACATTTTCATTTCTGCACTCACATGCAGATGTTGGTACACATGATTTGCTCCATTCATATGTGTTTGATCTCTAATATTTAGACATCATATTTGAAATTTTTGCTCTTTCTCTTTTAGTCCTCTTGGCAGACTTATGAATCTCTTCCCATACCACATCAGCTTCAAGAGTAGAAATGTCACAGTCATTTTGAGGTTAGGATACTGTTAAATATGCAGAGAATGGCTTAAAGGGGGAAGCTTTGTTTCTTAAATATATCCCAGATTATTATGTGGATAAGAAAATGGCATGTAAATATTTTGAGTCATTTAAGTGAGTAGACAGTGTTAAAACAAAGTATATGTTTTCTAGATTAAAAAAAAAACTAGTTTTTTTCTTTCTCTCTTAACCATAACACCTTAGCTATTCAAATAAAATTATAATAAACTTATTAAGAAACGATCGAGAAGATATCGATGCATATTATTACATATCTGACTACATAGACACTTCAAGTATAGATTTAGTTTTTTTTTAGACAAAGATTTAAAAATTTTTTTTTCATTTTAAAAAATTATTTTGTGTTAGTTTCAGGTATACAGTATAATGGTTAGACATTTGTATAATTTATGAGGAGATTCTCCCTGTCACTCTAGCACTCATCTGGCACTACACACAGCCATTACAATACTATTTACTATATTCCTTATGCTGTCCTCTATGTCCTCGTGACTGTTTCATATCTACTAATATGTACTTCTTCATCCCTTCACCTTTTTCACCCAGCCCTCCAACCCCGCTCCCCTCTGGCAATCACCAGTTTGTTCTCTGTATCTGTGAGTCTGTTTTTGTTTAGTTTGTTAGTTTCTTTTGTCCCTTAGATTTTGCATAAAGTAAAATCATATGGTATTTATCTTTTTCTGTCTGACTTATTTCACTCAGCATAATACCCTCTAGGTCCATCTATGTTGTTGCAAAAAGGTATAATATTCCATTGTATATATGTACCACCTTTTCTTTATCCAATCGTCTATTGATGGGCACTTAGGTTGCTTCCATGTCTTGGTTATTGTGCATAGCGCTGCCATGAACATAGAGGTACATGGATCTTTATGAATTAATGTTTTTTTTTTGTTTTGTTTTGTTTAGATAAATACCCAGAAGTACAATTGCTGGGTCATAGATAGTTCTATTTTAATTTTGGGGGGAATCTCCAAACTGTTTTCCATAATGACTGTACCAATTTGCAATCCTACCAACAGTGTATGAGGATTTTCTTTTCTTCACTTCCTCGCCAACGCTTGTTTTTTGATTTATTGATGATAGCCACTCTGACAGGTGTGAAATGATATCTCATTGTGGCTTTAATTTGCATTTCTCTGATGATTAGTAGTAACCTTGAGTAACTTTTCATACGTCGATTGGCCATCTGTGTTTACTCCTTGGAGAAATAGTATTCAGGTCTTCTGCCCATTTTTAATTGGATTGTTTGTTTTTTGTTGTTGTTGAGTTGTATGAGTTCTTTATAAATTTTGGATATTAACCCCTTGTCAGAAGTCTCATAGGCAAATATATCTCCCATTCAGTAGATTGTGTTTTTGTTTTGTTGATGATTTCCTTTGCTGCGCAAAAACTTTTTAGTTTGATGTAGAGCCCATTTTTTTTTTTTTTACCTTCGTTTCCCTTGTTGGAGGTGATATATCAGGAAAAAAATTACTAAGAGCAATATCAGCGAGCTTACTGCCTATGTTTTCTTCTAGGAGTTTTATGGTTTCAGGTCTTACATTTAAGTCTTTAATACGTTTTGAGTTTATTTTTGTATATGGTGTAAGAAGGTGGTCTAGTTTCATTTTTTTTTGCATGTATCTGTCCAGTTTTCCCAACACCATTTGTTGAAGAGATTATCTTTACCCCATTGTATATTCATGACTCCTTTGTCATAGATTAAATGACCATATAGGTGTGGATTTATTCTGGGGCTCTCTATTCTGATCTATTGATCTATGTGTCTGTTTTTATGCCAGTACGATGCTGTTTTGATTACTATAGCCTTGTAGGATAGTTTGATATCAGGTAGTGTGATACCTCCAACTTTGTTCTTTCTCAAGTTTGCTGTGGCTATTTGGGGTCTTTTATGGTTCTTTATAAAGTTTTGGATTCTTTGTTCTTGTTTGTGAAAAAAGCCATTAGTATTTTGATAGGTTTTGCATTGAATCTATAGATTGCTTTGGGTAGTATGGCCATTTTAACAATATTGATTCTTCCTACCCATGCTTCCATTTACTTGTATATTCTTCAGTTTCACTTTTCAATGACTTATAATTTTCCGAGAACAGGTCTTTTACCTCCTTGCTTGATTTGATTCCTAGGTATTTTATTGTTTTTGATGCAATTGTAAATGGGATTGTCTTCTTAATTTCTCTTTCTGATAGTTCATCATTAGTGTTTAAAAATTCAACTGACTTTTGAATATTAATTTCGTATCCTGCTACTTTACTGAATTCATTTATTAGTTCTAACAGTTTCTTGATGGAAATATTAGGGTTCTCTATACATAATATCATGTCACCTGCAAAAATGACAGTTTTACTTCTTCCTTTTCAATTTGGATGACTTTGAGTTTTCCTTCTTCCCTGATTGCTGTAGCTAGGACTTCAAATACTAAGTCGAATAGAAGTGGTGAAAGTGAGCGTCCTTGTCTTGTTTCTGATCGTAAGGGAAACACTTTTAGCCTTTCCCCATTGAGTATGTTAGCTGTGGATTTGTCATATATGGCCTTTATTATGTTGAGGTATGTTCTCTCTATTCCCACTTTGCTGAGAGTTTTTATCATAAATGGATGCTGGATTTTGTCACCTGCTTATTCTGTATCTACTGATATGATCATATGATTTTTATCTTTTAATTTGTTAGTGTGGTGTATCACAAATATTTATTTGCAGATATTAAACTAACCTTGCATCCTAGGAATAACTCCAACTTGATTGTGGTGTAGGATATTTTCAATGTATTGCTGAATTTGGATTGCTAATATTTTGTTGAGAATTTTGGCGTCAATGGTCATCAAGGATATTGGCCTATAGTTTTCTTTTTTGGTACTGTCTTTGGTTTTGAAATCAAAATAATGATGGCCTTCATTCCTCTTGAATTTTTTGGAATAGTTTGAGAATAATAGGTGTTAATTCTTCTTTGAATGTTTGGTAAAATGCACTTATGAAGCCATCCAATCCAGGACTTTTGTTTTTTAGAAGTTTTTTGATTACCGATTCGATTTTGTTGGTGGTAATCAGTCGATTCAGATTTTCTGTTTCTTCTTGACTCAATTTTAGGAGATTGTATGTTTCTAGGAGTGAATCTATTTTTTTCCAGATTGTCCAATTTGTTGGCATATAATTGCTCATAGTATTTACTTATAATCCACTGTATTTCTGTGGAGTCTGTAGTCACTTCTCTCATTTCTGATTTTATTTATTTGGGTCTTCTCTCTTTTTTTCTTGATGAGTCTGGTTAAAGTTTTATTAATTTTGTTTATTCTTTCAAAGAACAAGCTCTTGGTTTCATTGATCTTTTGTATTGTTTTTCGAGACTCTATTTCATATATTTCCACTCTGATCTTTATTGTTTCCTTCCTTCTACTCACTCTGGGTTTTGTTTGCTGTTCTTTTTCTAGTGTAGAAAAAGAACACTTTTTCTACACTTTTCTACACTTTTTTAAAGTGTAGGTTTAGATTGTTTATTTGAGCTTTTTCTTGTTTCTTGAGGTAGGCCTGTATTGCTGGGAATTTCTCTCTTAGGACAGCTTTTGCTGTGTTCCACAAATTTTGAGTTGTTGTGTTTTCATTTTTATTTGTCTCTAGGTATCTTTTGACTTCTTTTTTGATCTCATTGTTAACTCAGTCATTGTTTCGTAACATGTTATTTAGTCTCCATGTGTTTGTGTGTTTTTCAGGTTTTTTTCTTGTAGTTGATTTCTAGTTTCATACCATTGTTGGTGGAGAAGATACTTGATATGATTTCAATTTTCTTAAATTTATTGGGACTCATTTTGTGGCCTAATGTATGGTCTATCCTGAAAAATGTTCCATGTGTGCTTGAGAAGAATGTATATTCTGCTGTTTAGGAGTGAAACGCTCTGAAAATATTAATTATATCCATCTGGTCTAGTGTGTCATTTAAGGCTGTTGTTTTTTTATTGATTTTCTGTCTGGAAGATCTGTCCACTGATGCCAATAGGGTATTAAAGTCTTCTACTATGAGTATATTACTGTCAATCTCTCCCTTTATGTCAGTCAAAAATTGTTTTATATATAAAGGTGCTCCTATGTTGGGTATGAATATGGTTACTAGGGTTCTGTCCTCTGTATTCATTTTTTTTATCATTATATAACACCCTTCTTTGTTTCTTACTATTGCCTCTGTTTTAAAGTCTATTTTATCTAGTATAAGTATTGCTGCTCCAGCTTTTTTTCATTTTCATTTTCATGAAATATCTTTTTCCATCTTTTTACTTTCAGTCTGCATGTGTCATTTGATCTGGAGTGGACCTCTTTTAGATACTAATATGTGTGGGTCTTGTTTTCTTATCCATTCAGCTACCTTATGTCTTTTATTGGCTCATTTAATCCATTTATATCTAAAGCAATTATTGCTAGGGACACAGTTACTGCCAATTTATTATTCATATTAATTTTTTTTTACCTCTTTCTTCTTTTTACAGCAGTCCCCTTAATATTTCTTATAATTCTGGTTTGTTGGTGATGAATTCCTTTAACTTTTTCCTATCTGGGAAGCTCTTTTTCTTACCTTTAGTTTTACTTGATAGCCTTTCTGGATAGTCTTGGTTGTGGGTTCTTGTTTTTCATCACTTTAAATATTTCTTGCTAATGCCTTCTGGCCTGCAAAATTTCTGTGGAAAAATTAGCTGACATTCTTATGGGAGTACCCTTGTAAGTAACTAGTTACCTTTTTTCTTGCAGATTTTGATTCTTTCTTTGTCTTTAACCTTTGACATTTTAATGAGAATGTGTCTTGGTGTGGATCTGTTTCGATTCCTGTTGTTTGGGACTCTTTGCTCTTCCTGGACTCGTATGTCTATCTCCTTCACCAGGTCAAGGAAGTTTTCTGTTATTATTTTTTCAAATAGATCTTTAATCCCTTGCTCTCTCTTCTCCTTTTGGTACCCCTATGATGCAGGCATTGGTATGTTTGATGTTTCAGAGGTCTCTTAAATTTTTCTCATTTTTACATTTCTTTTTTCTTTTTTCTGTTCTGATTGGTTATTATCTGCTACCTTGTCTTCCAACTCACTGATTCGATCATCCACTTCATCTAATCTACTGTTGATTCCTTCTAGTGTATTCTTCATTTCAGTTATCGCGTTCTTCATTTCTGACTGGTTCTTTTTTACGATTTCTGTGTCCTCTTTTAATACTTAGTATCTCTCTGTTGAAGTCGTCACTGAGATCATCTATTTTCCCCCTAAGTTCATTGAGCATCCTTATAACCAGTGTTTTCAACTTTGCCTCTGGTAGGTTGCTTGCCTCTATTTTGTTTAGTTTTTTCCTATTATTTTATTTGCGACATGTTTCTTTGTTTTCTCATTTTAGTTGCCTCTGCATTCATTTCTATGTATTAGGAAGATTGTTACATCTCTCAGCCTTGGCCAGATGGCCTTCTGTAGTAGGTGTCCTATGTGGCCCAGTGGCACAGTCTCCTGTGCTGGGGGCTCTGGGCATGTTCCTTGTGTGGGTTGTGTATGTTCTTTTATTGTAGCTAATCCTTGGTTGCTGTTAGCAAGTCAGTGGGTGGGACTAAGTCTCGGGCTGACTGGCTGTGGGGATTGGCCTTGCCCATGGGGTATGAGTTGCTGTGTGGGAGCTCATCCCATAGAGTGGGATTCACCCCAGTAAGCTTGTATATCTGTTGAGAATACTCTTTGGGTGTGCCGCTTACGGAGCAAATCAGATAGTACTCTGCTGTGGTCTGATGCCAGCCTCTGGGTATGTTGGTTTGAGGGCCCCTTGGAAGGTGCTTCCATGTAGGTCAAGGTCAGCCCCTGCCTTTGATTGTTTGGGGCTACCTGGTTGGAGCTACAAAGTAATCAGCGAGTGGAGGCAAGTGGAAGACCACGCTGTGAGCCGAGGTCCATTACCCACTGCACTGGGCCTATGGTGGCTGAGCAAAAGGACCAATGCACTTCAAGGCCTGAGGTTTTCTGTCAGGTGCCCATAAGTCTTCGCAGTTGAAAGAGCCTTTGGATGATACAGGAGTTGAGTGGGGTGGGGACACATGGAGTCATCAGGGTAAAGTTAGCAGATTTCACCCAGCCAATGCAGAATCGGGTTTTGTTCTCACGCTAAATCTGTGGCATTCTGTAACAGTCTCAGAATGCAGCAAGGTCAGCTGCTGCCCAACTCAGGCCCACGGGCACCTGAGATCTGTTCATGAAATACTGTAGCTTTAGGTGTGGCTGTGGTCTGCCACCAAAAGTCTCCCCTAGGATGTATGGGCCACACGAGCTGAAGGCTGTTTGCTGTAAAATCACGGCCCAAGGAAAACATAGGGTGGGGCAGGCTGTCTGGCAGCAGGCCCACTATGGGCAACTTATTGGTTGGATGGTGCAGGGTCTCAGGGAAATATGGAGTGCAGCAAGCCAATTTTATCAGGCCAATGCAGATTGCTGCCAGTGCTGAGCCCACAGGCTCCCGTGAAAGTCACAGTTCACAGCGAGGCCAGCCACCATCTGCCTCAGGTCTGCAGACCCTAGTGATCTACCCAAGACACTGCAGTTCGGGCTGGCACCAGTGGCCCATCACTAAAAGTCTCCCCTGTAATGTGCAGGCTACCTGTGAGTCACATGAGCTATCGGCTGCTGCCTACCCATGAGTGTGCAGCCGAGGGACGCTGCAGGGTGGGGCTGGCTATTGGGCAATGGGCCTGCCTTGGGAAATTTGTCGGTTGGGTGGGGTGGGGCCCTAGATAGACACGGGGCTGGAGCGGGTTGATCTCACTGGGCCAATGAAGTTTCAGAATTGGCTGTGCAGGGAGAGAGTTCAATACATGCAAGATGGCGCCCACTTGTAGGTGGCTCAGGAGGGGGATCTGACAAAGGAACAATGGTGTCTGTCCCTCCAGTCCTTGCTCTGGCACCGCACAACTCGGTCCCTCCCTATATGTCTCTTGTGCCTCCTGAGCTGCTGACCATCCCCTGGAGCACAGAGTGAGTGTCTGTGAGCAAGCAAGTCTGTGTGCGGGCTCTTTAAGGTGGATATTCGAGTTTTCAGGTTTCTTCTGTTTTACTCAGATTTCCAGAATGACCACTGATTTTTACATTCAGGTTTTGTGGGAACTCCTCTTCCTGGGATTGGAACCCTGGGCTGAGGAGCCCCTGTGTGGGGCCAGGGCCCCTTGTTCCTTTGTTGGGGGCCTCTGCAGCCATGCTTTCCCTCTTGGTGCTCAAGAGGGAAATTCATGGTTGTGGTAACAGCCTGCTCCGTCCCTCCTACCGGTCTCATTGTAGCTTTTTCTTTATATCCTCAGACATATGTGTTTGTTTTATAATTTGGTTGTAATTTTAATGCGGTCATGGAGGTCAAGAAAGTCAAGGAGGCAAACCCTGATTGTACTTAGCCCATCAACTTGACCAAACCCTTAGATTTAGATTTTTTTTTTTTCAAATTCTGCCTTTATTTACAAATTAGTCTGATAAAATACCCCCTCATACTTACAGGTCTCTTCCAAGATTTAGCTTTTATGTAACATGTTAATTGGGATTTTTGCAATTTGAGTAAAGCATAAAATTTAGCTAAAATTATTTCAAATCCTTTGGAGGTGGAGATTTTATAAAACCTTAAAAATATTTCAAATATATTGCTTTTATTGTTCCTCTTGTGGGTTTGTAGTTTACCCACTTCCCAATATAAGGAGATAAAAAATGCATTACAAAAAAAAATACCCTTTAGGTTTACCGTTTTTGTGCATGTGTATATCTTTCTTTTTGTTATGCAATAATTTTTCTTCTGAAAAAAATTTTTCTCTATTTCCTCCCTGTTATAAAGGGTCTTAGAGTAAGATCAACAGAGAGATGGTAAGAAATGAGAAACATTTATCTTTTGCTAGTGAGAAGGTTAGTCTAAAAATGAGAAAACTTCTGTATTCTGACAGTGGCAGAAGAATACCTTTTGGAATGTTTTTTTTTTTCCTGATCCTAAATTCAGATGCTTCCCCTCACTGATTGTAAATGCCTCAGTGTTAGAGTTTATGGCCTAATGAAAGAACACGCTACATGATTTGAAGCATTGTCTTCATGACATGGTATTAATGTTGGATCTGCTGAACCTTCCAAAGTGGAAGATTTAATTATATTCTATTTGTTTTCTTGGCCCTCTTCCTAATGTCAGCAGTGAGGGCTACAGAACAAGGTAGAGAGCTGTTTGTCATTCTCTGGCATTTACTGCAAAGTTGGCCATTCTAGGCTTCAGAGTTCTTTCTGTGCTCCAGATATTATATACACACTTCCTGGTCTGGACTTGGAGTTTTTTATGCTAGGCTTTTGGTTACCTGTTCAACTGACTTGTTCATTTGTTTCTGGGGGAACCCTCTGGGTAAGATACCACTATTTCTTTGAGAAAATTGAGAGATGTGGGTTCAAATCATTATATAAATAGCAGCTTCCCTTGCATAGACTTACCCTGATCATATGTCCTTTCATTTATTCAACAAATACTTACAATCCAGAATGAAAAGTGGACAACTGGAAAAAGAGCATTTTTCATTAATCAAGATGTGAGAAGTGGAACCATATTTTATAACATTCCCATCCCTCAAAAGTACTAAACTTGTTTGTATATCATTTTTTAAATTCACTCAGCATTTTAACAGTCTCATGGATATCCTGGAATTGAACTGCCTCACTGATTGTTATGTCTGTATTCAACCAAAAGTGGAACCTTTGTGTCTGAGTGGCTTCCTTGTAAGATCTCAGATTGTGGTTGTGCCTTTGACTGCTGTTCATGACAATGCAAGGGCAGGGGCCTGAAAGCACTCTACTTCAGGTGTAGACAATAAGGGTCATGTGGTTAACAGAGAATTTAAAAGCAATAAAAAATTGACTAGATTTTGGTCTGCTTTTTATTATCACCATATGCTGGCAATTCTGGTAATTCTAATCAAGGGTAAAATATCCTCCCTGCCCCAAATTTGTTGTACTGAGTTCTAAACAATTGCTACAGTTAATGTAAAGTGAGGTAGCCATTTGCTTATCTGTTA
Organism: Pteropus medius; assembly: GCF_902729225.1. NCBI lineage: Eukaryota > Metazoa > Chordata > Mammalia > Chiroptera > Pteropodidae > Pteropus > Pteropus medius. The sequence goes on along the minus strand of NW_024346150.1, from coordinate 4,460,138 downwards.
TGGAGTAGACATATTTACAATTTTAACTACTTTTGAGTAAAAAAAAAAGTTGTATAGAAAAAGGCTCATTTTTGGTGAGAAAGCTTGTTTCTCCACTTTCAAGCACAGCAAACTGATTTATATTCACTCCTATTACTATGTAGGCTGAAGCATCCTTTACCGAAATTCATTTCACACATGAGAAAGTTTTTGTATTTACAGTTTAGACAGTGAAATAGAGTAGTGAACTGTGAGGTATAATGTTTTTGTTTGGCTAATGCAAATTTTATTTTATATATGAAACAATGAATGAAATTTAAATAATAATGTTAAAATTAGAGTGTATTTTTAAAATTAAAACTAAACAACCAAATTAAGAAAATAATGATTATTACAGAAAGTAATTTTATGTAAAAGAAAGGACTGTTTAAAAGGATACAATTTGGTATCAAGTTCACAAGATATGCCTCTGTAGTTTGTTTAGTACTTGGGTGGTCAGCCTTCTAACTAATGGAGAATATGGCTCTTACATAATTGGCTACAGATTTCTTTCTATTTTCTGCCCTTTTTGTCTGACATATTTTTGTACCACATTACCAGATAACCAGAAATAAATTATATTTTGGATGCCTTTTATTTAATCCCACTTCCGAGTGAATGAAAATTATTGCAAAAAACCAGCCATGTCAATTTACATGCTTCCCCAAGTTTATTATTCACTCATTTATGAGTCAGGGCAAAAACAATATCATGGCAGGAGAAGAACCATTTCAAATCTTTCTATGTCTGGTTTAGATGAAGTTAAGCTAGAATCGAGCTTGGAATGTTTACATTGAACTTTTAAATTCAGGTTAGAAAACAAACTAAAAAAGGATGTCCTTTCCAAATAAAAGGCAATGGTGAGACCCTGCTGGGAGCAGGGAGAGATTAATCTGAGAATAGGGTCACAGTGGGGTGTAACTCTTGACACACACACCTCTCTTCTTCTAGCTCACACAACCCAGGAGAAACTCCAAGAGCTAAAAGAAAACCACCATCCCCACCATGAGACAGTCTTAAGATAAGCAGGCCCCAGTGACAGAAGGGCACAAAACCATTGCTAAAGCAAGAATTTGCCTGTTCCAAAGAATATAAATGCAACTACACTTTCAGGACTATGGACCAACCAAAGAACAAATTTCACCATAGGGACTAAAAGATCCCTCAGCAGGTGGCTAGATGAGTTAAAACTCTATTCTATCCATGAAAGATTCAGAAATTTACCAGCATCATTGTTCACTTTGAAGATTAAAAATTGATATGTGTGTGTGTGTGTGTGTGTGTGTGTGTGTGTGTGTGTGTGTGTGCAGGGGGTTCTAGAGTTTTAAAATAAATGTAGTGGAAAGTGTCTTCTCTGATCATTAGGATGAATAGCTGATAGGATAATTGAAAAAATCTGGTGCAAGTACTCAGTCATAGAATGACGCAAAATGCAATGTGTACAGTAATTTACCAGGCTTTTGATGTAAGACCAAGCCCTTTGCTCTGAATTTGGACTTGTAAATTGGAATGTCTCCTGTATTTCCATAATTTCCTGTTTTGTTTCTTTAAAATGGAGAGAGATTTTAAAGATATTTAGAAAACAGAATGCAGATTCTTTTTAGAGTCTTATGAGTTTTTTTCTCATTTAAAAAATTCAACCATTTTAAAAAACAATTTGCTTAATTTTTTAAAGCGTTCAATTTAGTTTATATGAGAACTCTTTCTTTTGCACTTATTTTCATTAGTTTACATATTTAAAGAATTTAATTACATAATTACATAGTACTGGCATAAATAGGTTCAAACAACCAATCTTTGGTAAACATGCAGATTCAGTGTAATGTGGGTACAAGTCAAAATGTTTTACTAAGAGCATAAAGAGACCCCCCTTTTTTTCAGAGACTTAGAGCTTAATTAATAGAATTTCTATTGTAAAAGATGAATGTCTTAGTCTGTTCAGGTTGATGTAGCAAAATTCCAAAGACTGGGTTTATAAACAACAGAAATTTATTTCTCATAGTTCTGGAGGCTAGGAAGTCCAAGATTCAGTGTCTGGTGAGAGCTTCCTGGTTTATACATGGCCATCTTCTTGCCATGCCCTCACATTTGGAAGAGGCAAGAGGGCTCTTTTTAATAAGTGCACTAACCCATTTGTGAGGGCTCCATCTTTATGACCTAATCACCTCCCAAAGGCTCCACCTCCAAATACCATCACATTGGGGATTGGGTTTCAAAATCTGAAGTTGTGGGGAGGATACAAACATTCAGCTTAAAACAGTGAAATTATAAAACTACTTTTAAAAGACAGATTGGAGATTAATGGGTCTTGGAAAAGTGAATTTTCTAGATAACTGAATACTTAAAATTATTCCAAACTAACTGTTGAATGGAAGCTTTCTGCAGTGTATTACATCTTAGAAAAAAAACAGTAAACAAAGCTAATGAGCTGACACTATAGTAAGCAGTAAAGTGGTACAATGATAATTATGATTGCCACTGGGAACGTTTGGTGAGTACCTATCTTTTCAGTGGATGCCTCGCTACTGCCTTGCTGGTCTAGTTTGTGTTTCCTTTCTCCCTCATGGATTTCCCCACATTTCCGTATGCTCTGGTCCTTCCCAAAGGATCTGCTCTGATCGTCATTCTTTTCAGTTTAAGTTGCTGTTACCAAGCCCTGTGGCTGACATTTGTTGTTTCTTCTTTCAAGCACATGGCTTTCATTTTTCCTGGCGCTGCTGGAGTTTTCAGTGTTGGGGCCAATGGGGCTTGGATTTTTTTCATATTCTTCTACCAGGTCAGCCAAATTGGATTATGATATCTCCTAATCTTTGACTTTTCCCATTTCCTTTCATGCTGCTCCCTTGAGGTCAGGTGGATGAGGCTGGCTAGATGGCTGGTTACAAATGAATATGTGGGAGTGTTGGAGGGAGTGGGAACCAAAGTCCTCTAGGCATACGCAAGTGAAGAAGACTTCCTTGAGGATTGCGCTCCTATTCTCTCAGCCTTTTAATATACATGCTTATTTCTGTAAATTGCTTTTCCCATTTGGATGAATGATGAATTGTGATGCCCAGAGTAAAAAGCTATCAGAAATGAGTTCCATTCAAAATTATAGAGGTTTACATTGGAGTCTCAGTGAGTTTGCTTAAAAGTTCTCAGAATAATGCTGACATATCTTTAAAAAGGATAATAGAAGAGCAGACAGTGTAGTTGCTGCTTTTTGGATGCTGAAATTGGTTTAGATATAACAAAACTGTCCTTCTTAAGATTAAAAAAATAATCAACAAAGCAGCAACCCACTCACATATCTCAAATCCTGGTTGAGCTAAAACTACAAATCACATCCATTTGTAGGATTTAGAGACTCTCAGACAATGTAGGTTCATAAGCCTGGGTGTAGTTAGCATAAGATGTAAATAGGGCCTTCTTGTTTTCACTCTGTTGGAAGCGCTAATTCATTTCTAATTACTATCTCCTAGAAAAACACTGTTGTCCTTGCCTTTTAAATTTCTTCCTCCTTTAGAGAAAACACATATTTTAGGTCATTAAGAAAAACGTTGTCTTGATTTGGGTGATGTTTTTGTTCAACAAAGCAGAATTATTATTTTCGTTCAGACAGTTTGTGTGGTAGGAAGAAGTGGCTGCACACACTTTAATTTGGCAATGAATTAACAATAATCAAGAGAATGTGGATTTTCTACTGTTACATTTCTACTGTTACTTATACGTTTATGTAAGTCAGAGAAAAAGCATCCTTGTTATTTGGATTTTTAAAGTTAATAGGTCAGGAAGAAAAAATATTAACATGTGAAATATTAAAACCTTACCTTAATTTTCAACTTAATATTGCATTTTGCAATTAAAAAATATCTGTGACAAAAAATAAAAAGAAGGCTGTCAGAATTAGTAGGTGTATTAAGGAAAAAGTAATATTATTTTACATAGACAAGGAAGTAGAATATGGCAAAAATCAGCTTTTGTCATTTTTCATATTACTAAATATTACTCAAATACATATGAAAATTTAAGTGGACAAAACTCTGATTTTCTTACTCATTAACTGAATTTACCTTGGTTATTTTTCTAATGACTTCTTAGTCTGTTTTTATAGTAAATTTAGGAAATATATGAGTTGATGGGATACACATCTTTTGAGATTGTGAATGAAAATGAAGTCAGTGGAGGGTCATGCTCTTCCTCAGTCTATAAGGAGATTCACAGGACACTGCACACATAAGTTGTTGTCCATTATGTCTAGCACCAAGAGAAGGTCTGGGAGAAAAGGGTGAAGGTAATGGGAAGAGACCAGCATTGCTTGGAAGCAATCAGCAGCAAAGATAAATCTCAACACTTGCCATTTTACTCCTCAATTTACTATCAAGCACCACTCTTGAACTATAATGTGGACGGCTGGGCAGAAGTAGGCAGGTCTTAGGTTTTGTTGAAAAAATAGATAAATTCTTAAATGCTTTAGCTTGTGGAGTCACAAGAAGAAATTTCGGTTGTTCCTATGCCATTATTAAAATTCCTGACAAAACCATTAACTTATTTAATTTTTACCAGCTGCATTTTTGTATTACATAAGTCCACTATATTTGTTGTAACAAGACCATAAATATCAATAGTCCACAAGAAAAAGAAGTTATTTGCAATTCTATCTCCAAGAATAACTACTACTGATATTTTTGTATACATTCTTTTAGCTGGCAAACTAAAAAAAAAAGGAGAGAGAGAAAAGATATTCCTAAGAATGTCTCTTTAAAAGGGCTCTCACATTAAATATAATCAAATGAAAGAGTTATAAAATTCACAGAGGCCTGGGCTCTGCTGTAAACCTGCAGTTCTTAAGATATTCTGTCAACAAAACAAAGAAACAAGCTCTTCTAAGACCAGTTTCTATCTAATATCTTTTCTAAAAACTTCCAGTTCTTTTCTATTCTTCTAGAGAAAATAAGGAAGCTGAAAAATCAAATGCTCAATGCTTCATCTAGTTGAAAGTTTCTTGCAGTATGGACCAGTATTGTTAGAAATGCAGATCCTTGGGCCCAACCGTAGACCTCCTGAATTGGAAACTCTGGGGGTGAGTTCCAGCAAGCTGTGTTTTAACAGGTTTCTCAGGTGATTCTGAGGCACACTAAAACCACTGCCTCTGGAGAAATTCTAGAGCAGGGTCTGGAAATGGTGACTGGCAGACAGCTCAGGAGCTTTGGCTGCTTGTGGCTTGGCTCAAAATGCATGAGGAGACTACTCTGTTGATGTCTGAGTGGAGTTTCTAAAAGAGTCTAAAGAAAGAAGAGGCAGCTGCTTTCTTTCGAGGTCAAGAGGCTGATAGAATTAGGAACATGTAATTTAAAACCGGAAAGAGTAGTTTGTGTGGAGATATGCCCTAAAGACCAAATTAGGGCTAATGAATATATTGAGGAAGAATAATTACAATATTATTAGACCACTACTAACTCTCATGTCATTTTTTTGAACGAATTTCTCCTGTCTTTATTAGAATAATCAATGCCCACTAGTAATTAGTTCTGTATTTATATTTCCTTAAGTGTATTTGAATATGTCATCATCTTACCGTGGGGAACAAAACACAGCAAATGTTTGTTTTTTTTTAATGTGAAACATTTCAAGTCTCGAAACATGACTTAAGTGAGCATTTAGCCTTTAGAATTAAAATACATAGAATTTATGAATTTGTTAATTGTTTCTGTCTGTGTGTATAAAAATATTTTCTATCTCTAACCAGTCTGATTCTAACTAGCTGAATGACCATGAGAAAGACCGGACAGCTCTCTGAGCCTTAGCTTTTTCACCTGTAAAATGAGCTAATAATGCTGAACACAGGTCAAATAAGATAATGTAAATAAAACTGTTTCTAAGCTGCATAGTATTCTCATGGCCATTATTTTAAAATGCTTTTTTAAAACATAAATATTGATTATTTATTTGTATTTACATTAACATATTTAACTGTTATCCACTTATAGTAGAGAACAAAGCACCATGGACATTTATTTTTTAAATAGAGAAACTTTTGGTCAAGATATATGATATAAGCTAGCATTTAGACTTTGAAATTGAAGTAGAGAAAACTTATGAATTTATAAATAAAGAATACTTATTGGCAAGGTCACCAGATAGATGTCTATTTACTATACTATTATACTGAATAAAACATTCATAAATAAGATCCTGTGCATTGCTGACTGCCATTAAATGACAATATCAACAGAGGCCTAGCCCCTGCTAGGAAATGCAATTTGCATCTTGGGCGATTTGCTTCCTATCCTGTAATACCTTAGAATACCTAGGAAAATGCCAACTATTAAACATTAAAAAATAAAAACATGTTTGTCTCCTGCATGAGCTTAGATGCAAAAATCCTAAACAAAATATTGACAAAACTAATCTAGCAATATATAAAAAGGATAATGCCTCACGATAAAGTGGGCTTATCCCAGGAATACAAGGTTGGCCTAACTTTTGTAAAGCAAATAATGTTATTCACCACATTACCAGACTACAAAATAAAAAAAAATCATATATCACAATTGAAGCAGGAAAAGAATTTGACAAAATTCAACATCTCTTTATGAAAAAAAAAAAAAACCTTCAGGAAATTAGGAGTACAAAAGAATCTCCTCAACCTGATAAAGTGCATATACAAAAAGTCTACAGCTAACAATATTATTATACTTGGTGAAAGATTGAATGCTTTCCTCTAAGACTGGGGACAGGGCAAGGATGTCAGCTCTTGTTATCTCTATTCAACATGGTATTGGAAGTACTAGCTAGTGCAACCGGCCAAGAAAAAGAAATAAAAGGCATATATAGAGGAAGGGAGAAGTAAAACTATCTTTGTTCTCAATTAAACAATCATCTGTGAAAAAAATCATAAGTAAACTACAAAAAAATGACTGGACTTAATATGTGCATTTATTGAGATTGCAGGATACAAGAGGAACATAGAAAAACCAATTGTATTTTTTTCTACTAGCAATGAACAATCAGAAACTGAATAAAAATGACGTTTATAAAAGCATCAAAAACATGACATTCACGTGGATCAATTTAACAATATATGTATAAGACTTGTGCCCCAGGAAAACACCTCAGCAAGGCTCTTGTTTACCTACTGACAAATTGTTTTCCTGGACTGTCGTATCATGATACATTCCTCGGAGCAGTGTACACAAGTGTTAGCTTCCACTTGTAAGCTTTGGATGTTATCATTCCATTTTTGAATACAACTTTAAAATCTGGTTATCTTGCATGAATATCAGGTCTTGTCAATTTTAAGTTTCATGATAAAAACCTAAATTGTAAGTAGTCATAATGATAAGAATAGCTATCACTTAATGAATGTTTTTTACGTGCCACGTACTTTAAATGCTGAAGAGCATTAACTAATTTAATTCTTGCAATAAGTCTATGAGTTAGGTACTGTTAGATTTTCCATTTTACTAGCAAGAAACTGAGGCTTAAAGAGGTTGAGTAATTTGCTCAAAGATACACTACTGAGAAGTGGCAGAGCTAGATCTTAAGCTAGGGATGGAGCTTTTTAAATCACACTTAATTGCTTCTCTAACAGTATGAGCTTCAGTGTGGGACTTCCCCTCAACAGTGGACCTGCATTTAGACTGGGCATGCATGCTACGTAAATATGGTAATTGATATTTTAAGACAGGCACATCCTAAGCAATTCCTTAAAAGGTGGAACATAGGGTGTCACAGAAGCTGCAGGTTTTGAACCTAAGAAGCGTAGTGCTGGGCCCCGCCTCCAGAAATTCTGCTTCAGAAGTGGAGTAAAGTCCAGGAATGTGCATCAGCAACAAGCATCCTGGCTCACCTGACTCAGGTGATCTAAGGACCTCACATTAAAATACACCACCCTGGAGGTTGCTGTGCCATGGCATAAAACCTCAGAAGAAAAAAGGGAGCTTACACAGGCTGACTATCTTGACACCAATGAAGCATAGATAAAAATTGAAGGCATAAAGGAAACTTGGCAAATATGAAAATGCGATGACCCATTGAATTAAGTACAATGATTCATAAGTATCTTTCCCAAGGGCCATAAGAATGAGTTTTTATAATAGCCATGAGAAGGAAGGACCACAGAGTGACCTCTTGCTGGAAGTTGTTAGGAAGATGATTGCATCTCCTTCTTCGCAGATTCCTCTCTATTTCTCCAGTCCCGTGTTGGCAGCACACACTCTGTCCAGGTCTGGTAGCGGCGCCCCTAGGGCCTTTTAGCAGTTAATGAAGGCCTGGGCCTCTTCTTACTTGGGGGGACTTTAATATGTTAAAAACATATAAAAACATCACTCTCGTTGGTGGGGACACAGAAAGCACATTGGTGGATCCCTGCTGGTGTGTCTGGATGACCTGACACCACCAACCAGGTGGCCCTTTAGGTTCTCCCAGTGAGTATAGATGAGCACAGTACATGTAGTCTGTCACAGGCCTAAGTATGCAAAGCCTCTGACAGAAATTTCCCGGATGTGACTTCAGCCTAGGCAGTGGTGGCCCTCAGTGTCTCTGAATTACTTATTCACTGTGTGCGTGTGTGTGTGTTCTTCTCACCCTCCCTAACATTATTGTCCATAGAGATTCTGTGAGCGACTGTAGAGTGAAACAGAGAGGTCAGGAGCCTGCCAACTGGCTCCATGGTCTGTTCGGCCCCCTGGAGGCTGTTCCTGACACCTGGTCCCATATTGTAGTACATTCTAGGGGACATGAGCCAAGCACTCACTAGGAGTAATAGAAGGACATTTCTATAGGAATCAGGAAGTTGGGCTGCAGTGCCTTGGCTTGGGAGTTCAGAGATGTGCATTTGGTAACTAGCTGGGTGACTCTGTACTGGTCCCTTTATCCCTCTGAGTTCTGGATTCCTTTTGAACAGAGGAGGGGGACAAAAGAGGTATCTCTGAAGTCCCTTCCAGAATCTATGATCTTATGATAATTAAGATAAGTTTCTTGCAGAGTTTTAGACTTTCACTAGATTCCTTCCTCAGGTCCACTTACTGCTACTCTTGGCCTCTCCATTACAACTCTATTTATTTGTCATGGTCTAGATTAAATACTACTTCCCATGTGACATCTTTCCATGAGAATGTCAACAGTCTGTGATACCTGTCATCTAATTTATATGCTGTTATTTATATCCGTGTCTTGTAATTCCACTTGAGATTGCAAACTCCTTGATGGAAATCTTCGTGTCGTCAGTAGCAAGGATTCCCAAATGTTTGTTAACTGATCTACGACAGACTGCCTGCATCCAAATTACACAGGGAACTTAACAATTCAGATTCCCAGGTCCAACCCCTGGAGTTTCTGAATTGGAGAATGAGGGAGGAACCAGGGAATCTGTATTTTAAATAGCATCTGAAGGGTTTCTAGTGCAGAGCCTGGTTTGAGAACACTTCCATATTGTGATTTGTGTTAAGTACTCAATGTACATCTCTCGAATCAGTAGGGAAATGTAATTCATTACATTCTTTAAGTCATCTAAAATTTTTCCTGAGTTCACAGATATGTAGAACATCACTCAAAATTGTAATATCAAAGCCACGATAACATTTCAATGCAAATAATGTCACCGAGTTGCTTTAACAGCACTTTGTGATATTTAGAAATGGTCTGTGCCGTGAAGGTGGACTCAGTGAAGTATTAAACTTCATTTCCCAAATAATTTTTTGGTGTTTGACATGAAATAGGCAAACTTTCTTTAGAGACATTGGCAGCATTTACTCCCCTTTCTACCAGCTCTTTGCCTCCCCCACCTGGCCAATCCGCTTTCCACCTATAATCCCTACCAGTTTGGGAGAAGCTTTGGCTTTTGTTCTTTTTTCTTCTCCCATCAGAACATGCTATCTCTCATTCTATTTATTTGTCCATCTATCCATTTGGTAAATGTTGACTGAGTGATACTCCGTGCCAGGCACTGGTCTAAGCCCTGGGAATGCAGTGATAAACAGAGCAGGCTTGGCTTCTGCTGATGTGGAATTTACACTCTGGTAGGGGGGAGGCAGATGTGATATAAATAATTACAAATATTAGCAAGAACCTAACAGCTTCATTGCATCTGTTAAGCTAATGACATCTAAACTCTTGGCTGCTAATGACTTAACATTTTATTCTTCCCAGATAACATTTGCAACTAAAAAGGCTTTAGCGTCTAACCTCAAGAAGAAATTAAGGAGTATAGAGGGGGAGACATTTCAGGAGATTGCTTTGTGAAGGGGATCTTTTCTGATGGTCTTAAAATTATAGTATGAAGCTAGATGCCTACCCTACATGACTGAAATGTCCTCTTCTGCAAAATAACATTGATTCTTAACTTGAGGCACCTGGAGAGGCTTCTAGGGGGCTAGTGAACCCTTGGAGATAATGCAAAGTTTTATTTGTTTGGAACCTCTTCTTCCCAAAAGTTCATTCCTTTCTCAGTCTCTCAAAGTGGTATGTGGTCTCAAAGTCTTTAGAGAAAAAGAAGAAAAGCAAGCAAGCAAGCATTCTTAGTTTTTCTATTTTATTAATGTAACCCAGATCTGCGTTTCTGTTGCAAACCCCGACCCCCCCTCCCCAAAAAAACACAAAACAGAAAAGGAGAGGAATAAGGATATGGAGCCCTGATCCAAATGGAGAAAAAATGTGTTTATAGGATCGGGTTACCTGGTAACTTCAAAGAGATGAAATATGCACTCTCCCCTTCCCTAAAAAGAACTGGAAATATATTCTGAGGATTTTTATTTTTGTGGAAGAATGGATACAGACCAAGAGCAGCATCTGTGTACAATTCAGGAAAAAAATCTTTGGTAGTAAAGATGCATTAAACATCCAAATCTCCCAAGTAAACAATGGCAGGAGTAAATGAGATTTTTGTACATGCAAAGCAAATTTTATCTAAGAGATAACCCACACAGTTCCTGTTGCTTCCTAAAGTAGGACTTCTGTTAATAGCAAAGACAACAGATACAGCAAACTAAGTTAATGCATCTTAATGTCTGATTTGATGCATATAAAAAATTCAAGAAAATGAGCATTTCATAGCAAATTGTGTATCTGTGCCACCCAGACTGAATAAGTTAGGATTAGAATCAGTTTAGAGAGACAGAAAATCCAAAATAACAAATATCCGAAAAAAGAAATTAATTTTTCTCATGTGAAAGTCTGGATGATTGGTCCTGGTTTGGCATGGTTGTTCACAATACCAGGGAATATTATATTCCTTTTCCATGTTCTCTCTTCTCATGTTCGCCTCATTGTCCAAGATGGCTGCCCCACTTCGAGCCATTAAGTCCATGTTCCAGCTGGCAGAAAGGAGTAATAGGAGAAGCTTCCCCCTAAGGAGACTTCTGGGAAGTGGCTTACACTACTTCCTTTACATTTATTTACCCAGAACTTAATAACTTGACCACATCTATCTGCAAGGGAGAGTAAGAAATGTCTTTATTCTGGGAGGTCAAGTACTAAGCTACAGATTCTATTACTATGGAAGAAAAGGAGGACAGGTTTTAGCAGTCTTGGCCACTGTTAAGTTTTCGTATAGATAGTTCCAAATGGTTAACTTCAGTATAACATTCAATGAAATTTCTTGATCCTAAAACTATTTTTGAAGTTACTGCTAATTAAATCCTTACTGACATTAAAAAATAAAGCATACTTTTCATTTTGCACATCTGTCTGCTTGATGCTAGACAAAATTCAGCCCACCTAGAACAGTGTGTCTAATTTGTGAATTCTTGAGACACTTCTTCGTTCTCTTATCCTTTTTGTTCAATATCTTTCAGCCATCTTCTCATTAGTCACAGTCTCAAATAGAGAAAGAAGAATAAAAAGGAAATAAAGTCTAGATCAGATTTTTTTTTCTTTCTTAGCAACATTTCTAGAAGGGCTAAAGTAAAAGGGATAGAAAATAAGGAATATCAGGTTATGGGATTATCTGTCACAAAAACAGTTCCTTATGCAGGCACTGGCCAAGGTCCTTTCCATTGCCATCTGTAATCGTAGCTATAGCCCTGTGAAGAAGGTGATGTCAACCTTCACTTTGGAGAACGGAAAAAAATTTGTGAAAAGAACTGGTTATTAAGGGGCAGAGCCGAGATTTTAGTCAAGGTCCCTCTGACTCCCAAACCATGTTCTTTTGACTGATCCATCCACAGACTCCATCTCAGTTTCTAAGCATCATGTTGCCACCAGAGAGACAGTTTTTATGTTAACATTGGCTGAGACTCGAAGATATAAACAAAGTGAAGAGGTTCAGAGAGTGCTCAGCAGCCAGCATCTCATGGGCTCTCTGCCTGCCTAGGTTTTGAGCGTCGTTATTAGCCAGCACTTAGGAGGCTCTTGATATTTACAGAGTGACATCTAGGACTTTCGACCCCAGGAAACATGTAGACAATGAGACAGAGTGCACTCCCCAGAACACTTTAAAAGAGCAAAGATGGTTTCAGGACAGCATTTCTTTGGCTTCTCATCCTACAATGCTTGAGAAGAGAAAGTCACTGAGTTGAGATTGAAGTTTGAGTGCGACACTGCCACATACCCACACCTTCCTCCAGCTCAGGATGGAATCTTTTACCCGGAGTAGAATAACAGGACCTCGCATGTATTCAGTGCTTACTCTGTGGCAGCCACTCTGCTAATTGCTCCTTCTCAGACAATGCCTCTAAATTCCAAAGGCATTCTATAGGGGAGGATGTAGGATTTCAACCTGGGATCTCTGATTCCAAAACGCACATGCTTAACTGCAAGGGCAGTGTACCTGTTCATGAGCATATACCAGAAACTGAAATGCAGACATCTGAGAGTAAAGTCTGGAAAAAAAAAGATAGGTGGAATATATTTGAAAATATTTAGGGGAAATCTTTTAAGTGAAATGGTTTTCAATTGATTACATGGGACAAGTTCTTGGATTTGACGTTGAGAGATGCTGGATTTTTTTTCCTCAACTATGTCTCTAACATGGAGAGTATAAGCAGTTATGTTTTAAGGAAATAGGTGAGGGTGTAGGGAGGTGAAACAGGAATAGGAGGAACACTAACGGAGGGTGCATCAATAGCACATAACCTAACTGGGGCTCAGTTCTGGGTGGACCTCTGAGAGACTGTCTGGCACACCTCAGAACTGTCTCACTAAAAAAAGGGAAACTGGGGGATTAAACCACCAATTCCTGTCCCCTGCTAGTTGAAGGCCACTCCTGGAACACTGACTCTCAGGTGATATCAGACACCTCTAATCTACTGAGCAGATTCACATAGTACTGTGGTGCAGAGACCCAGAAAGCTGATGGCACATTCAGAAATTTAAAGTGAGCTCTGGGGAAGGCCAAGGGCATGTGGGTGGGGCCCTACCCCATCTTCCTTCTCTTGTTACAGCTATAACATGGCACGTGAATATTAGGAAGTCCAATAAAATACAAGTTATTTTTATTATGAGATGATCACATTATAAATAATGATGTGGGTTATCAAAGCCCAGATTTTTCCTTGCCTGCTTAATGGAGGAGAAAGTGAGAAAGAGGACACTGTTGAACTATCTGTACTTTTTAACCAATAAACTTCTGTGCAAAAAAAGACTAACAGCAGGCCTGAGATGCCTCTCCTTAGAAAGGCCTGCTTGCAAGTTTGGCCCTTGGCCGGTGTCTAGAGACTTGGATTTTGAGAGAATTTCTCTCATTCCCCAAACTGATAAGAGCAGCTCACTCAACATAAACTGTCTGTGCAAACAATGTGTTGATGCTGAACGCCTCTCTCCTGAGAGTCTAGGGTTTTGGTACTTGCTAGACAGAGAGTGCCTATGTGACCAGCCCCATTAAGACCCTGGCACTGAGTCTCTTGTGGCGACCTTCCTTGGTAGACAACACTTTGGAAGAAAGAGGCATGTTCTGAGTGATTTGCCTGGGGGAGGATTCTTAGAAGCTTGTGTTTTTTCCAGACTTTACCCCACACGTCTTTTCTCTGCAGAATTTACCTGTATCCTCTTGCTATAATAAATCATAGCCACGAGTGTGACAATTTGCTGAATCCTGTGGGTCCTCCTGGTGAATCATCAAACAAGAGAGTGGTCTCGGGGGCACCCAGCACCGCTTTATAGGCTCATTTTGATAGCTGGTTGCAGTTAAAGATGTCATCCAGCTGGGATTAGGGAGGATTTGGGGCAGGGTTTTTATTGCATGGTGCCAAGACTATGAGAGGTAACCACAAGATCCAAAGGGCTGCAGAGTTGTCACAAGATGAAACAGATGTAATAAAACTTAAACATAAGAGCCGGACGTGGTCTTAGAGGTCATGTATCCATTCAGCAGAGTGTTGTGGTCTTCCTCTGCCTGGCCATCCTGCACCACTCAGTTGATGTGACCGAGGCCTGGTTGCTACAGGGGCAGCCCAGGAGGCAACCTCGTTCCGCAGAGTGTGAGCAACAGACACTCCTCTCCCCTGCCACCTGCACCCCAAATTCCCTTCCGGCCAAAGAGTTAGTATCACTTATTAATGTAACTTCCCATAGAGAGAAAAAGCAGAACACGTGTGATCACTGGATGTGTCTGCCTGTCTGTGGTCTTTTTTCCTCTAATGTCTGGGCAGGCTTTTCTTTTGTAGCCCCTATGGCTGGCTTACATTGGCCTGCTTCATACCAGTACTGCCATCATGGATGTGCATCGCCGGGATCTGTTCTGATTGGTCCGTGACGTATTACATATTTTGATGATCATCCCTGACCCTATGTCATATCCTTCCTCTCCTATCAAGCAACAAGGGTTGTGGCTTTGCTATCATAGGTGGAAAGGGTGTCTTCTCTACACGCAGGAAAACTCCCTGAGCTGGGTGCCCCACACTCCGCTCTCGGTATATGAAAGTTAGGACATAAAGAATTTTGGAAAATCCTCGCTAGAGGAGACAGCCCAGTTTATATGGCTATTATCTGCTGCCTAATCCTAATTTGCCTACCAGAAACTGTTCTTTACTTCTGTAACAAATCCTAATTCTCTCCCATGCAGATGGACAATTCAGGCCCAGTTATGGTAGAGGTCAAGCAAAAGAGAAAATTGCCCTAATAATTTTCAAAAACATTATCCCATTACATTGTACTGAGTTGAGTTAAGCATTGGGTCAGGCACTGAGGACCTGAAGATGAATGATACTCTCACTCGCTCAGAGGAGAAGGATGAAAATAAATAATTACAACCAGGTAATTAGCTCTAGAGCAGTGTTGTTATCAGAAAGTCATGGAAACTCAGAGGATACAACTAACCATATCTGAGGGAGTAGAATAAAAACATTAACAATAATACTAGCTAAAATATATTGAGAGTTTATGCCGGGCACTGTGCTAAGTGACTTAATTTCTCCTTAGTAACCCTATGGCCTAGGAACCAAGATTCCCCCCATTTTCCAGATGAGCAGCTTCAGGCATAAAAGGGTTAAGTACCTGTCCAAGGTGGCCCAGCTGGCCACGGTGCAGCCAGGTTGGGAGTAGACAATCAGGGCATAGCAACTTCAACCTAAGCAATTCTCTACATTCTCTCCACCAAGGAAAGCTTCACAGGGGAGGTGACACATGGTATCTGATAATATTACCTTTCATTTGAGAGTTGTGGAACTAAGGCCCCAAAGTCAAGTTACTTGGCAGCAGGTAAGGGTTTGTTCCTTGGTCCTAGGCTGCCTTTCATAGAGGACCTGGCACTGAGGTAGGTTGGAGAGCTTCCACTCTATAAACAGTCAGGGACCAGGCAGAGGTCAGGGCAGAAGGTACCTGGATCCTGATCCTACTTCTTACCTTTACTGCCCGGTAGGAGACTGTGGACAGCTCTGGGCCCACAGGGGCCAGCTAGTAGGTCTCTGCCCCTGTGGGATTGAAGGAGCAGCAAGTAGATCCTGGCAGCGGTATCTGTTGCTTTGAAGATTTTTTTTTTTTTTTGCTGGGCATTATCTTAATTTGGGGCCACTAGAAGCAGATCCTGATATAAGATGCTGAAGGAAATACAGGCAGGGGCATGGGAAAGTGAAACGGGGAAGGGAAGGCAATCAGTACATGGTGTGTTTTCGAGATGTGGGAAACTGTGGAGCTGAAGGCAGTGGGGAAACACCATGTGCCCAAAGCTGGGTGTTGATAATTGGTGGAGGGCTGCTCCCATGGGTGTTAGTTCTATGGCACTTCTGGCCTGCTGTTAGGTGGCAAGGCAGGTTCTCAGAGCCGGTGAAGGTACTAAGGCAAATGAATGCACATATGGGTGTTGGATGCCAGGCCTGTTTGCAGGTGGTGACACAGGTGATGGGATCTGGGCAGGCCATCTCTTAGTGATCAGCAGCCTGGCTGAGAGGTAGAGCCTTATAACGTTTGTGTGCCACCTGCTCTGTGGCATTTCAAGGCTGGCGACTCAAGTCACGAGAGAGCAGTGAGAATGGGACTGGGAATCCAAAAGCCCTGGTTTAAGTCATACTCTGGGACCAGAGGAGAGGTCTGTAGCTAGGCAGCTCTGTCAGTGGCCTGAGGCATTTATCTCCCTGCTGTACAGTCCCTACCTGCTCTGCCTGTCCATTCTCAGCCAGCTCTCCCAGACTCCAAGATGCTGCCACAGTGGTTTCTGACCAGTCTCTCAGTACTCACGGCCAAACTACCTGGTAATGGGTCTTGCCCCCTCATAACTAGTGTCATTAGAGGCTGGGCACAAGTCCAGCTTTCAAGAGCTTTGCCACTTCAACTCCCAGTATTATATTTCAGGCCCTGGGCTGATAGCCTTTGTGGATAATTTAAATTCATTCCCTTCCTTTGGTGGCTAAAGCACGTGAAAGGTCAGTGGAGGTTTCTATGCTCTTGCATCATCAGCAAGGCAGCTGTCAGCCTGAATGAGATAATGCCTTCTCCAGCTCCTGAGTTCTTTGGGAGACACATTGTACTACTCTATTATTTATATGATTATTTGCAGTATTGTCTTCCAAACACACACAAATGTGCACATATAAAAGGCTGGAAGCATTTTCATCTGCACATTGTCTCCCCTTAGATACCCAGGACAAAGGCAGATTTACAATATTTCCAGACCTCAATATTCAAATTGAGGGAAAATGTTTAGCTGATCTTTTCTTCCCCCTGAACATGTATGTCTGTGTGTCTGAAAAGAAGCTCACGCATGCAAGTCCTCCCCAGTGCTGTCAGTATCTTAATGTCCCCTATTTTAGCAAAGCAGCTGGGCTTGTGGTGAGCTTGACTCTGATGTTAATTCTCACTTGATTCCCTATTTCAGAAACGAAGGTAATGTCGTTGAAAGGAATCTTTGAATTTAGAAAAGTTCGACGTTGCGCAATGTTCGAAATTAGATATCGAGTATTGTCCTAAATTAGAAAGTGAGGGGATCCAGGCTGCAGTTTATTTTCTGCATTATTCTAGAGTTCACACTGCAGCATGTGAATGATGCCTCTAGAATTGTTCGATGCACAACCTGAACAATCACACACAGTGACCCTGAGGGACAGATGAATGCCTGTGTACGTGACCACAAAACACTTTGCAAATACCGAGGTGTTACCCAATAAAAACTAGAGGAAGTCAACTCAACTATATTCCTTGTTTTTTCATATTTAAAAAAGGTTATTTTTATGTTAGCTACTTTAAAAAACTTATGGTTACCCGTAAGTATAGTGTATCTGAAGGTAAACCTAATCTTTATCACTCATGTTTAATTTATTTAATATTGTCTCTAAAATCTCTTTGATGCCTAATAAACTTTTCTCAAAGCTCTGAATACTAAGTACTTAATACTTTGGTATATAATGTTGTCATTTTGTGTTAACTATAGGCCAGCACTGTCCAATAGAACTTTCTATGGTGATGGAAATATTCTCTGTGCTGTTAAATAAAGCAGCCACTTGCAACACATCACTGTTGATCATTTGAAACATGACTAATGCAACTGAAGAACTGAATTTTTACTTTACTTTACTTTTAATTTTAATAGCCACATGTGGCTAAGGCTACTATATTGGACAGTGCAGCACACCCTGAGACCCAGTACCATTTATGATTTCTAATCCTATTGAAATCATATTGTCATAGCCCAAGGGAACCCTACTTAAGGGCAGTCTGTGACATTGCTTTGGCAATAAAACTGCTTCGTTTTTATGCATTACATGTCCCTAAAAAGCCCTATATATGGAGAGGACTTTTATACCAAATCATGTTTTTCCATTTAATCCTATTATAATTTCAAGATGGCATTACTTCCAAAGAAATCTTCAGTTTCAGCATGTAATAGATTTGATGCTTGAAAAGCTAACATTTGCTTTAGGAAGATTTTGATCTTTATCAGCATATTGTCTTTTCATGTCTACTTTTCCTGGTTTGCACTCATCCTAGGAAGATTAATCAAATAGCTTATCCAGTTGTGATGTGCACTTTTAGAAGTATTTCTCTGTCAAAACATGCCAATACCCTGGGCCTGGGAGTCCATTCTGGGCCTCTGCATCTATTCTTGCTCCTTTTACACTTGCTGTATCTTTGCAAACAAGGCCAAAGGTTGCAGCGCAAAGTTCTGCACTCCCAGTAGACACCTGCCAAAGAACAGACAGGTCTTCCCTCCCCTTCTCTTTAGGTCCTAGAGGTCAAAAGCATTTGAGAATCAATGCTATGGGGGATAAACCAGTCCTGAGCATGGAGATGGGGAGGGCAGATTGAACTTAATTCACCAGTGCTGGCCAGGAGCCAGGCTGACCTGCTGTAAGACTGAGTTAGAGGGTGGGGGATGAGGAAGACAAGACACAATTTCTACTTCTTTTGATAAGTGTGCAATCAGTGCTCCGGGGAGGGCTGTGGAAACTGTTGCAGAGACCCAGAGGAAGAAGAAAACTAAAAGTAGAAACTGTTCACAGGGGCTTCATTTTTGTCCTCAGGGAACTTTCTGGCTTGATATTATCAATCAGAGATGTGATAATCACTTCCCAAATGAAAAACGACAAATCTTAATAGTAAAGATAGGAGAGTCTCAGACCTGCTCTCATGCCTATAATCCCACCTGATGACACAGAAAAGGCCTTTCAGGGATGGTAGTCACATGTTAAACGTAACCAGCAGATACTAATGACCTCCTCCAAGTCTTCCAGCTAGTAATCTGTTATACAAGACCGCCAGGTTCTCTTTTTCCCAAAAGAGTGAAATGAGTAATTTTTGTCCCACACTCCAATTATTTTTTAAACTACCTTGTTTAAAGTCTCGACTTTACACTCTTAAATAAAATACTTCTAAATCACTCATTTCTTTTGCCCTTTAATGTTTGAGCCATCATTGTAAATGCTTCACCAGGGTGAATGGTGAATGGCAAGGGCTTTGGGGTAGCATAAAGCTCCCCAAATATTTATGTTTCTTGCAGCTTTCCAGGTGCCATTAAATAGACCTATTTTACAAAAAGTACCTCTCCTCACCTTTCCCTGCCCCCCATCTCATACTGTAGCACTTATTTACCTCAAATATTCTCCTGGCATACACATTTTTAAACCGCTGTCACCCAAATCTGCCTGCTGCTTGAATATTTTAGGACAATTTACCCAAGAGTTAAAACCTCATGATTGTAAATATTCAGCAGGCCCTTAATTTATTGTCTCAAAATAGCTTTTGTGATGCGGAGGACATGTTTTTCTGTCAGCTGCTCAATATTTATTTTAACATATTAAACAACCTCAGAAATATTCATTGCACGAAACCTTTCCACGTCTGAGTGGATTAAATTTACAATCCCAAATTAATGCTATAAATTACATTTACATAATTCATTTCTCACTAAACAGTATTTATTTAGCCTGCATCTCTGCTAATATATATGTTTAAGAAAAAAAGCAGTACCTGTATTGTTGCCCATGTAGTTAATTTAGTCTAAGTAGAATTTAGAAGGCATCTCAGTGTTCCTTTGTTATGGGACTCTCCCCAACCCCTCACCATCCAACATCTGAATTTTGCAATTAAACAGCATATGTGTGTGGTCTGCAGCAAGGAGAGAAACCTGCTAAACAAAACCCAAGCCTCCGTTGTTTTTGCTGTTCAGAACTTTGCGTGATGTCTTTACAAATCGTCTATTACTTGTGTTTTGCTAATTTTGTGCAAAACTGAAAAGGTAAGAGATGAATAAACTGAGTTGGAGGTCAGACAGAAACTTTGAAACCAGCTGCTCAAACCCAGATGGATTTGAAATTGGCAAGGAAGGTAAAAAAAAAGGCAAGGGATAGTGGATTGACAATGCACATGGGGACCCAAAGAGCCTCAGATCTTCTTTCTTTTTGCATTTACATCTATTTTTACAGATGAGGGTGAGGACCATCAATGCATTTGCTGCTGCAATTTCAGGTTTTAGAATGTTTTGAACAATATGCCTCAAATCACGGCAATAATTGGAGGGCCCTTCATTATTGTGTTATGTCTCTAATGATGCTAGTGGCGGAGAGGAGCCATGAGCTTCACCTTACCAGGCTTGGTTTTGTGCGGCTGGCACTGAAACAGGCATTGTTTGCCTCAATTTCTCCTCTTTTTTTCTAGTAGCCTATTAAACCTCTTTGTTAAGAGACCCAGCTGCTGTTTTCTCTCAAGATAATGACTGAAAAATGTGCTTTAAAAAAATCATGGGGATAATGATTTCTGGAAGATCTGTCTCTTTTTCCTTTCACTGTCTTCTGGCTGATGATTACTTTCAATAATCCCAGGGTAATAGAAATTCATTTAAACACATAGACCAAATATAGAGCTTAATGTTATCACAGAAACCAGGAACCATTGCCCTTCTTTTCACCTTAATAGGGATTCTTTTTCCTTCTTTAATATTCTTATTTTTTAAATCAAGTTATAATTTTTACATGCACTAGTATGTGCAGATTTTAAGTATACGGTTTGCTGAGTTTTGACAAATGTATAGTCCCATGTAACTACCATCCCGACCAAGGTGTGGAACATACTATACATTTCCATTACCCCAGAAAGTCCCTTCATTTCCTGTCCCAATCCATGCCCTCTCCAGAGAGTAACCACTGTTTGGATTGTTATCACCAGAGACTAGTTTTGCCTACTTTTATGCTTTACATGAATGGAATCACACACTGTGCATTCTCATAGGTCTGGCTTCTTTCACTGGGCATGTTTTTGAGATTCCTGTCGCTGCATGGATCAATAGTTTGTTCTCTTCTATTGCTGAGATATACTCCATCGTAAGAATATACTACAATTTATCTCTTCTTTTGTTCATAAACATGTAGATTGTTTCCAGTTTTGGACTATTTGAATAGTCCGTTAGGGTACAGAATAGTATACTATTATGGTGAATTCATTTCTCTAAACCCATAGAAAGTACAACACCAAGAGTGAACCTGAATGTAATGTATGCACTTTGGGTGATAATGATGTGTCAGTGTAGGTTCATTGGTTATAATCTAATTGTAAATGTACCACTTTGGTGCAGGATTGTTTTAGTTTGTTAGGGCTGCTATAATGAAATACCACAAATTGGGTGGCTTAAACAACAGAAATTAATTTTCTCAGTTCTGGACGCTGAAGTTCAAAATCATGGCATCAGCAGGGTTGATTCCTCCTGAGGCCTCTTCTTGGCTTGCTGATGGCCACTTTCTCTCTCTATCCTCGCATGGTCTTTTCTCTGTGCATATGCACTCATGGTATCTCTTTGTGTGTCCAAATTTCCTCTTCTTATAGGCATATCAGTAATACTGGGTTAGGACCTACTCATATGCCCTCTGTCAAGGTCCTACCTCCAAATACAGTCACATTCTGAGGTGCGTGGGGATTACGGCTTCAACGTATAAATTTTTTGCGGGGAGAGGGGGCACAGAATAAGTTCATAACGAAGATGTTGAAGTGGAAGAGGCTGAATGGTGTGGGGTCAGGGGGTATATGGAAACTCTGCATTCCACTCAATTTTGCTAAACCTAAAATAAAGGGTATCAGATTGTAATAAATGCTATAGAGAAAAAAGTAAAAAGGAAAGGAGGTTATTCAGTTGCAATTTCAAGTAGAATGGCCATTAAAGTCTTCATTAGAAGGTGATACTTGAATGACATGGAGTAAACTAAATATTATTTGGAGGTTAGTATTCAAGTCAAAAGTTCTAGCAAGTGCAAAGACCCTGAGGTAGGAGTTTGCCTGATGTGTTCTAGCCAAACAAGCCACCCTGTGTGGCCTAAGCATATGGTGAATAGGAATGGAGATCAGAAATAGAACAGGGCCTTTTAGGTCATTGCAAGGACTATAGCTCTTACTCTGAGTGAGATGGAACGCCATTGAAGGATTTAAAGCAGAGGAATCACATGACCTGCTGACATTTTAAACAGATCATTTCAACTGCTGTGTTGAGCCTAAACTACAGAAGAGAGACCAGTGAGAAGTCTTTTCTGATAATTAAGTGCAAGATGATGGAGGCTCGAACCAGGTAGAAGCAGTGGCAGGGATGAAAACTGGTCAGGTCCTGGAAGTATTTGGAGTTAGAGGTGACAGGAAATGCTAAAGCACTGAAGAGAAGGGAGATAAAGAAGAGTCAAAGATAACTCCAAGTCTAGGCCTGGACACCTGCAAGAATGAAGATGCTGTCAACTGTGATATGTAACCATGATGACTATGCTTTCTTATGAGTAAGATCAAGAATTCAAAATCATAAGGATAAATCTTTGTGGCCTTGGATGATTTCTTAGATATGACATCAAAAACACAAGCAATAAAAGGAAAAATAGATAAATTAGACTTCATCAAAATTAGAACTTTTGTGTTTCAAAGAACATATTTAGAAAGTGAAAAGACAAACTACAAAATGAGAGAAAATGTTTGCAAATCATATATCTGATAAGAAACTCGTATCTAGAATATGCAAAGAACTCATACAACTCAATAATAAAAGACAAATAGCCCAATTAAAAAAGTAGGCAAAGGATTTGAACAGATATTTCTCCAAAGAAGATATACAAATGGCCACTAAACACGGAGAAAGATGCTTAATATCTTTGATCATCAAAGAACTGCTAATCAAAACCACAATGAAGTACCCCCTCACACCCACAAGAATGGCTACAATAAAAAAAAGCAGATGATAATAAGTGCTGGCGAGAATGCGGAGAAATTGGAAGCCTCATACAGTTGCTGGTGTGAATGTAAAATTAGTTCAGCTGCTTTAGAACACAGTCTGGCAGTTTAAACATAGAGTTACAATGTGACCTAGCAATTCTACTTTTAGTTTTAAACCCAGGAGAAATTAGACCATATGTCTGCATGAAAACTTCTATATAAATGTTCATAGTAACATTATTCATAATAGCCAAAAAGTGGAAACAACTCAAATATCTATCATGATGAACAGATAAATTATGGTATGTTCGTCGAAATGGAATATTAGTCAGCCATAAAAAGCAATATAATACTGATACATGTTACAGCATGAATGAACCTTGAAAACATTATGTTAAGTGAAAAAAGCTAGTCATGAAATACTGTATGATTCCATTTATAAGAATTGTTTAGAATAGGCAAATCTATAAGGACAGATAGTAGGTTACTGGTTGCATAGGGCTGGAGGAGTAAGGGGTGGCAGCTAATGAGTATGGGGTTTCTTTTTGGGGTGATGAAATTGTGTTCTAGAATTAATTGAGGTGATGGCTGTACAACTCTGTGAATATACTAAAAGGCATTGAGTTGTAGACATGATATAGGTGAATTATGTGTTATGTGAATTACGTCTTGATAAAGCCAAAGAAATTGAAAAAAATAAGATCAAGAGCTCAATTCTGGACCTGGCAAATTTAGGATGTTTATTAGACATCTAGCTGAAAATGATGAGTAGGTAGCTGGAGATATGAGGCAGGAAGTTTCCAACTGTCGTTACAAATGTGGGAATTGTCAGCACATGTAGACATATATGAGACTGGATGGTCCACAGAGAGTGAAGACGGATAAAAAAAGAGAAGTCCAAGGAAAGAGAGGTTGGGTGAGGCATTAGCTCAAGCTCATCAGTACAATGGAAAGATTGAATCAAATGGAAAGTCCGAGAGGGGTCAATAGTGGGAGTTTTGATCCAGAGGCAACAAATAAGTGTACTCAGGGAACTCTGCTCTAAGCCCATTGGTCAGGGAGATATTGACAAATTTAAATAAACATGGCTGTGTAGTGAATAGAATGGCTCTGAAGTGCCACATGGAATATTAAACTTCTGTTCCAAGTTTCCTAGATATTTTTATTAGCAATTTCTCTAATGTCCTGCAGGCATAGTTGGATCTTTATGGAACGAGAAGTTGATGGAAAAGCCAAAATGAGGATTAGGTACCTTTTTCTTTTTTCTAGGTGGATACTGAACTTGAAGATTTAGAAAAAGTTTCAAGTTGATCGTTCTAGAGTCAAGGTCAGTAAGTCTGGAGAGCCAAAAATGTTCATAGTTTTTCAGTGGTAGAGTAGTATCTGGATAACACAGGCACCATACACTGCCTGGGGAAGCAGGTAGAATCATTGGAGAAAGTGTGGGCCACTATAATTATTTTGCTTGTATAACTACAAAAGTTTCTTAACTGATCTTCCTTACTGCAAATTCTAACTCCACTAATTTCTAAATATTTAGCTTTGGACAAGTCACATGATCCTCTCTGAAGTTTCAGTTTCTTCCTATGGAAAAGAAAAATAATCATAGTAATAATTATCTTGTATAATTGTCGAAAGAATGAAATAGGATAGGGCATATAAACACTTACTACAGAGCTTGGTATATAATAGATTCTCAGTAGATGGTAGGACCCTGTAGATAATCTCTACACATGGTCTCCAAATTAGAAGAAGCCAATATAAACATACCTGTGTCTGTTTCCTAGACTTGGTGTGACGCTTCTATTATTTGGGTTTATTATTTACCTGTCTGTCTCTTCACTAGATTCTGAGCTACCTGAGGCAGTGAAGGAGCTACCTGCTCCATCTTTCTATTTCTAGTGACTAGCACAGCGCTCGATGAATGTGTGAGTGAATACATGATAAACTTCTTCCAATATACAGATTGGAAGAAAAAAATAATTTCACCAATGTCTACTTCATTGAGGGTGTCTCAGACTGATCCCATCCATGTGAGTAAACTCCTGCCTTTTACAGAGCAGAGTCACAGTATCCTTGGATGTGCTTATCAAACAGCACATGAAAAAAACAAGTCCCTCTCCTCTCTACAAACTGGTTTCTGCACTTGTCAATCCTCATCAGAATAGACTGGAGAGAAGTAGAATAACATCATGGACCATTAGTGGTCATAAGTCATGGTGTTTATAGGATCCTTCCAGTGAAGTCTCTCCTGTTTTTCATTGTGTGAGTGTCAAACAGGGCTTTTTTTCCTCATTCCAGTGCATCACAGAGTACCATATTTTTCTTTGTGATGACTGGCAACTGTGTATGGCTGCTTTGTAGAGGGGCAAAGTCTGAGAGGAAGCCTCAGTTTCATGGGGACATAAGACTATGTTAAAGCTATGGACATGTAGGTTGGCATCATCAAGAACTAGCTAAGAAACAAATTTTTGGGAGCCCTGCCAAAGCTAAGGTTAACTTTCATTTAAGACTGTGCCAATAGTCAGGTAGAGTGTGACTCCATCTTGGCATCCTCCAGAAACTGTGAACCCCAAGACTGTGTTGGAATAGTGATAAAAATGCCAGGTTAGGCCTTTATGACTGTGAATCATGGCACTGTAAAGAAGTGTGCCTAGCTCTAACCTTCCCTCCAGAACTCTAGTCCTACCTTTTTACAGTAAAGGAAGAAGTGGCTGCCTTTATGCAAAGGGGAGACATGAGTCATCCAGCCTTTTCATCTTTGAATCTGCAGTTCTTGGTCCAGTGCTGGTATCTAGTAAACACTGAATGAATGACCAGATAGATAGTGATTACAATAGAATGAATAAATATGATTGAATGAATGACTGAATAATCGAGTAAATTAATAAATGAATTATTGAATGTCAAAATCAAAACTATGGATCACAGGAAGTACTAGTGACTGTGTGAATCATAGTATAAATGATCAAATTATGTTTTCAGTGGAATGATGCATGTAATTAAGTGATTTTGTGAATGATTCATTAAATGATAGGTTAAATGGTTGAAGAAATGAATGAATAATTTATTGAATAAATGAAATAGGATGAATATAAATAAAGAGTGAATGAATGATTGGCTAAGTGAATTAGTAAGTGAATGATTGAATGAGTGAATGTCAAAATGAAAGCCTTGAATTGTATGGATTGCTGGATGAAGCGTATACTTGGAACTTAAATATTTTGTCTCTTTCCTAAGTCTTCTATTGATTACAGAGGATAGACTGAAAGCAGAGTCTAAGGAATATACCTGTATGTGTGTACATATATAGGAGGCTATAACCCTATGGGATTAGAATGGAGTCCCTTAATCTTCTTTGGTCTCAGTAAACAAAAATGGTGATCGCACCAGTGTTTGCAGACCAACTTGAGACCCTCTGTGGGAATAGGCAATAGAGAATGTGTTGAACTCTTTCATGAGTGACAAAAGGCAGTCTCATTCCAGAGAGATAGCTCTAATCTAAAGATACTGCTAACCCCTACTGATCTTGGGCCCCTTTCCACTAGTTGATTATGACCACACAAGATGAATCATCTGAGTTAAAGAAATGAAGAACTGTAAATATCACAGTACCAGGGTTCATAAAACTCTGTGAATGAGAAAGTTTGGGGCACAAACCCCAGAGAAATAGTCTCTCAGAAATACAATGTGCAGTATTGTCCAAAGATGAGACATAAGAGTTGAAGCAGGGAAACTGATGCTTTAGAGCAGAGTTCCCCAACCCCCACATTGCTGACTGGTACCAGTCTGTGGTCTGTTAAGAACTGGGCAGCACAGCAGGAGGTGAGCAGTGAGCAAGCAAATGAAGCTTCATTTGTATTTGCAACCTCTCCCCAGCACTAGCATCACCACCTTAGCTCCACCTCAGATCATCAGGCATTAAATTCTCATAGGGGCACTGGTCCCTGGTGCCAAAAAGACTGGGGACCGCTGCTTTAGAGCTAATGCAGGAGGACTTCTGGTTTCTAGTCTGGCATGTAAGGAGGTTAAAAGTTGTCACTTCATCCTAACAACAAGCAAAAAGCTGAACAAAGAGTAAAATCGACAATTCTTAGATCCATCAGAGAAGTGAGATTACAAAGAAAATTGCTACTCCCCAAATTGGACAGACAAACAGGCAGATACAGAAAAATCACATCTTATCAGAGTAGAAATCCACCTCTGTGGGAACCAGTACCAGGGTATGAAAACTTGAACACTCATTGATCAATTGCCTGAGGCTTAGTGTGGACAAATTTAAGAGATAAAAATTCGAGGGTAGTGGAGCTCACACTTTTGTGAGTTTTACCTATGGAACCTCTATCAGGTTCTTACATGAAAATTAAAGGAAAATTCTCTCAGCCTTCTGACAGGGAAGGGAGAAAGTAGCCAATTTCAAATACTCCCCAGCATTCTGTTCTTCTTACCAAGTTCTGCCTTCAACTGAAACTGTTTACTGGAGCCTAACCTACTGGAATTAGGCTCCAGTAGGCTTTGTGCAGAGCAGACTTCACAGCAAGGAAAGTTATAAAGGATAAAGAGGGGCATTACATACAGATAAAGGTGTCAATTTTTCAAGTAGACACAATTCTTATGTGTATGTGCCTAACAATGAAGTGTCAAAATACACGAGGCAAAAAGTGATAGAAATGCAAGGAGAAATAGATGAATCTGCTATCATAGTTGGAGACTTCGACATCTCTCTATCAGAAATGGACAGATCCAGCAGACAGAATATCAGTAAGGACATAATAACTCAACATTACCATACATCTACTGGATATAATTGACTTCTGTAGACTCCTTAATCCAATGACAGCAGAATACACATTTTTCTCAAGCTCACATGGAACATCCACCAAGATAGACTACATTCTGGGCCTTAAAACACACCATAACAAACTAGAGAAAATGGAAATCATACAATATCTGTTTTCAGACCACAATGGAATTAAAATAGGAATCAACAGCAGAAAGACAGTTGGAAAATTCCAATTTTTAAAGACTAAACTCACTTCTAAGTACATATAGGTCAAAGAAGAAATCTTGAGAGAAATTTAAAAATACTTTGAACTAAGTGAAAATACAACTTATCAAAATTTGTAGGATGTAAAAGCAGTGCTTAGAGGGAAATTTATAACATTAATTACATATATTAGAAAAGAAGAAAGATCTAAAATCAATACTCTAAGCTTCCATTTTAGGAAACTAGGAAAAAAAAGAGCAAGTTAAATCCAAAGTAAGCAGAAGGAAATAAATAAATTTAGGGCAGAAATCAATGAAATTGAAAACAGGAAATCAGCAGGGAAGCTCAACAAAATCAAAAGCTGATTCTCTGAAAATATCAATAAAATTAATAACCTCTAGCCAAGCTAATTAAGGAAAAAAGAGAGATGACCCAGATAACTAATATCAGAAATGAAAAAGACATCACTATGAATCCCACAGACATAAAAAGTTAATAATGTAATATTATGACAACACTATGCCCCAAAATTCAATAGCCTAGATGAAGGGGACCAATTTTTTAAAATACACAATCTGACAAACCATACAAGAAATAGAAAATATACATAGGCCTATATCCATTAAAGAAATTGAATCAATAATTAGTAACTTTCCCAAAATAGCACCAGGCCCAGATGGATTCATTAGTGAATTTTATCAAATATTTAAGGAAGAAATTATACCGATTCTCTACAATCTTGTCCAGAAGACAGAAGCAGAGAGAATACTTCCTAACTCATTCTATTCCAAAACCAGACAAAGACATTACAAGAAAAGAAAACTACAGACCAACAATTCTCCTGAACACAGATATAAAAGTCCTCAACAAAATGTTAGCAAATAGAATCCAGCAATGTAGAAAAAGATTTATAAATACTATAACTAAATGGGATTTATTACAAGTATGCAAAGCTGGTTCAACTTTCAAAAATCATTTAATCAACAGGTTAAAAAAGAATAATCACATGATCGTATCAATAGAATGTTCTCTCTCACCACTCTGTTTCAGCATCTTAGTGGAAGTTCTAGATTACGCAATAAAACACAAAAGGAAATAGAAGGTATACATTTGGGAAAGAAGACATAAGGTCTTTGTGGATGACATCATTTGTCTATGTAGAAATTTGAAAGAATCAACAAAAAAACTTGTGGAGCTAATAAATGATTATGGCAAGGTTGTAGGATACAAGTTTAATATATAAAAATCAATCACTTTCCTATATACCAACAATGAACAAGTGGAATTTGAAATTCAAAACACAATACATTTGCATTAGCACCCTCAAAGATGAAATAATTAGGTATAAATTTAACAAAATATGTACAAGACCTATATGAAGAAAACTATGAAACTCTGATCAAGGAAATCAAAGAACTGAATAAATGGAGTGATATCTATATTCTTATAGATAAGAAGAGAGCATTGTAAAGGATGTCAGTTCTTACTAACTTTATAGATTCAATGCAATCTCAGTGAAAATACCAGAAGTTATTTTGTACATGTAGACAAACTGACTCTAAAGCTTATGTGGAGAAACAAAAGAACCTGAATAACCAACTCAATAATAGGAAAGGACAAGAACAAAATCAGGTGACTGACACTACCCAACTTCAAGACTTACTGCAAAGCTATGGTAATCAAGATAGTGTGGTATTAACAAATACATCAGTAGAACAGGAAAGAGAGCCCAGAAAGACTCAAATAAATATAGTCAACTGATCTTTTACAAAGAACCAAAGGCAATACAATGGAGCAAAGAACATTTTTCAACAACTAGTGCTGAAACAACTGGACATCCACATGTAAAAATACGAATTTAGACACAAACATAACACCCTTCATAAAAATTGACTTAAAATTAATTAAAGATGTAAATGTAAAATACAAAACTATAAAACCTGTAGAAGATGACATCAGAGAAAATCTTGGGCATGGTGATAACTTTTAAAATAACACGTCAGAGACAAGATCCATGAAAGAAATAATTGATAAACTGGATTTCATTAAAATTGAAAACTTCTGCAAAAAACACTGAAGAGAATGAAAAGACAAGCACAGAATGGGAGAAAATACTTGCAAAAGACATATTTGATAGACTGTTATCCAAAATATACAAAGAACTCTGATGATTCAATAATAAGAAAAAGAACAACCCAATTAAAAAATAGGCAAATAACCTGAGCAGACATCCCACCAAAGAAGAAATATAGGTGGAAAATAAGCTTATGAAAAGATACTCAACTTTATATATCATTAGGCGATTGATAATTAAAACAACAATGGACACAAAATCCTAACCATTTGAAGCATCCAAAGTGCAATTTTCCTTCTCCAAGGGATGAGGGCTTAAATATATCTGTCAAGTGGTCTGTCCTGATAATTTGGGAAAACCACCACAGTGAGTCTTTGGTCAAGAAGCAAAGCATTTGCTTTGTCCTTGTGGAAGACGTGAATACAGAGAATTTACTGGAAGGTTGGGACCCTGAAGCTGAGCGGTGGGTATTTTAACATGTTGCTCTGCCGAGTTGGTTGCTGTTTTGGGTGCTGGTGTCAAAAAACATTACTTTCCTTTGTAAGAATTTTGATAGCTTTGTACTTGTTGCTTGTTCTTGAGAGGTATATATGTGAATATTAAAATCGAAGCTTAGAAGAGTCAGGAGCTGAGACAGCTGGAAGGTGGTTTACTCTGGAGGAGAGGCTGAGAGGAGGAACTGCCCTGGGTTTGGTTGTACCAGACCAGGATCTTACAATTGTATTATAGAAAGCTGAATACAATTTTCTGGAAATATATTGTCCTATTGAAGGCCAGAGGGAGTAGGGTGTAGAGGAGGGTTTCCTCCTCCTGGGATTGGACATGGCCATTGTCAACCACTCTTGTAAAGAAGCCGGATCTGGGAGCAGAAAAGGGTCTCAGGAGGCAAGTTTCAGGCTGGAGTAAGGTAAGGAGGGGAAGTTCTCCTCTCTTGAGCTTTCGTGGATGTTTATGCCCTTGACTCTAAAAGGATACCTGTTATGGAGAAAGGTAAGCTAGTACTATCTACTTGAGGAATGTGAAGAATCAGACAGACAGGGGACCCCACAGGAGACTTTCAGGGAACTGTAGAGAGCCATATCTGCTGTCTGGCTTTAGAAGAGGATATATTTCCTCTCCATTAACTCCAATCCCCACAAAACTTTTAAACATTGAAGCTTGCATTCACTGAGAGAAATTCAGAACAGGACAGCAGAAAACAATAGCAGCTAGAAATTGGAAGCAAGTCCAGAGACTACAGGGGAGCCACCAGCAGCAGCCAGAGCCTCACCAGTGGCTGAGGCTGCAATAAGCCATGAAAACAGCATCATGGCACATGAAATGATTCCATGGGAGTCTCATAAATACTGATTAACAGGAAGCTGGTAAAAGAACTGGACTTTCTCTGGCCAAGTGCATAGGAACCTGAGGCACCAACATTTTTACATAGGAGTTGTGACTTTATTATGTCATTTAAAACTAGTAAGCCTGAAAATTTGAGCTAGCTAATGTAAGGAACTGAGGCTTAGTTACTGTGCTTTATTCTTGCACCTTATGTTGTCCAAGGAATGGGAACAAGGCCACTCTCTGCTTGAAAATTGAGAGTAAACCCTAATGGAGAAGAACATTCTGCTTTCATTCTGTAAAATTAGAGACACAATGTAATACTCTCCATCTAATTAGCTACAAAACACTGACATCAGTGTTCATGCTCTGAATTTCAATACAGGCCCCTCCATTTGTGCATTTACACCGTCTTCTTAATTACCAAACACCTTTGCAAATAGGACAGCAGATGTTCCCTCTCGCAACCTCGACGAGGTGTCTGCTCAAATCATTTGTCTCCTCTAAGTCATTCAGTCTCTAAGCCCCAATATTTGTCTTGACATCTGGGGGCTGGCTCTTTGCCCATCCAACAAAGTTGAGTAGCATCAAGTAATTTCCTGGACTAAGTTTGTGTTCAAAGTGGGAAGAGCTGAAAAATTGTCTGAATTCTTTCTAATGAGGTAAATATTAATATTGCCTATAACCAAAGTAGAAGTGATTTTCTCTGGGTGACAGGAGTGGTTAAATTATTTTTATTTATCTGTTTTGTTTTCCATTCATCAATTAAAAAAAATTTTGAATTAAAAAATTGAAGTCGTTTCCCCCCCCCAGCTTTGGGTGAGGACTTCCTGTGCCAGTTCACCTTACGGTTTCCCTACAGAATGCTTATTTCAATGGACTCTTTTACAAGTGTGATATCTGGAGGCATTTGACTCTAGCTTTTGAAGTAACAGCTTTCCCAGCATCCTCTAGTGTTCCGCTGTCCACTCCTGCTCCTGTCTGCCCACGTGCCAACTATATCTCATCCACTTATCTTTTTAGTCTCTCTCTTGCAATATCATCAATCTGTTATCTTTCTTTTCTTTACTCTTTCTCACCTTCATGCAAGAGCCTACACATGGCTGTCCCAATTCTGTCCTAGTGAACCCATATATACAAAAAAAGTCCCCAAAGTTTAGCTGGATATGAGTTTCATTTCACACAATCACTCCAACCAATGTGTGTATGAGTATCCGATGATCATTTGGAAACACCGCAACTGATTTATAAATTATGAGTGAGAGATAGGTAATGACTATTCAAAGTAACTGTAATAATTGCTGAGCATTTTCTTAATATTTTAAAATTAAGATTAGGAATCCTTAAGGAGATATCACATATTTTTAAGTGTTTATAAAAATTGTATGAGTCTTTGAAGATTTACTCCTAAAGCAATTTTATGTATTTAGGGATGTTCATTTCTATAATGAAAGGTTTAAAAGGTTTAGGCAGGTAAAAATGGATGAATAATGTGCAAAAATTCTTTAAAACCAAGAAGAAATTCTAATAAAATATTAGAGGAGAGAGCGCTTAGATTTCAAGAGCAAAATATTATTTTGCAATGATGAAGATGGACAGAAAACACCTAGAAGCCTTGAATATGAGCGGAGAGGAAGGACTCATCAAACAGAAGTACTAGATGCAAATAATCACCTAGCTCTAACCAACATGGGAGAGTGTCGCTTGGAAAATTTGTGCCACGGCTTGAAGCACTGCAAGGAACCTGAAAGCTATTCTCATCCTTCATATCCTATGATAAAAATATACCTTTCCCACTTAAAAGAAGACAGCTTCTTTTGTATTTAGTCTTCTCAATGCCCATCAACAGGTCACAGAAACAAATATTTAACAGAATCTATTTAAACTTCCAGGAATCTGTATTTAAGTACAAGCTTGCTTAGAATTCGATCATTGGATAAATTAAGCGTTGTGTGTGAGAGGAGCGAGGCTTTTAATTTACTTGAGCCTATAGTATCTATGACTATAGATAAATAAAATGTGCAGATTTTTATTAATAATTATTAAGGTCTATGAGAAGGAACAGCGCCACCCCAAGCCTAGACACTTAATGTCTGCTATTTGCACATATCAGCAACTAAAATTCTGTCTTGGGGTTTTGCGGGTAATAGAGAGAGAAGAGGGTTCTCCTTTCAGTAACTTAGTTTATGATAGGGCCAGGAGGAGGCATGCCGGTTGTAGAGAAAGTTTCTGTTTCTTTTCATAATTTCTAGTTGAAGAAGTAGTTAGAGAGGTTTGTAAATAAACATACTGATGCTGTATATGCACAACTCAGTGGTTGATAAAACCTCTGGGCTAAATGAGATGACCTCTGGGGTGCCTTCTGACTTGTAAATTCTGGGTTTTAAGTGGCTGATCAGCCATTTTCCCTGTCAGCTCTTGCACTGTGTCATTTTCTCCCAGGAGCTTATCACTGCCAAGGAGAATTTCATGTTACATTCATGATTGAGATCAAGCTTGTTATATTAGCTCAGTTCTGGCTAACTGATTGTTACTAGGAAGGGTTCTATAAATAATATCGAGAGGAAGAATTTCTCAAAGCATTTTAATCCAGTTTTACTTCATGCATCCTGTAGGGAATGTGTCTTTCTTTGCACATATAATCTCATTAATTGTATGTAGTAGGTACAATTATCACTTACTCATTTTCCAGATGAGGAAACTGAGTCTTACAGTTAGATTGTAGAAATGGGGTTTGCATGCTGGTCTGTTAGACTTTAAAGCCCATGCTCTTAACCAATGAGCTATCTATCTTGGTGTCAGAAGACCAGAATTAGAATGCCAAGTCAGATACCTTACTCAAGAAAAGCTGACATTTTTTGAGTGCTAATTAAGTATAAGTGCTTTTTTTTTTTTTTAAAAAAAAGCAGTTTAAATTGTATTTTTTTAAAGAAAGTAATCATTTTGTATACTTACTAGCAATTTGAAGTAGACCTAAATGAACAGGAATACTTGAAAGATGATTGCTATTGAAAAGCATTTCAACATATCAATAGTCCAGTCAGAATGCTATGAGTACCAGGACTCTTCTAAGCATTTTATTTATATTACTTTATTTAATCTTTATTCTAACCTTATGAAATAGGTGTTATCTTATTCTTGTGTAACAGATGAAGAAGATGAGGCACATAAAGGTTAAGTAATCTGTCCAGGGTCACACAGCCAGCAAGCAGCAGAACTGGAATGTTGACTTCCATTTAGAGTCAAGTGTTTAGGGGGCTTTATTGGTAAAATGAGGAGAATGATACCAACCTCTCTCTGGTATCTGCTCTGACTGAGTTATTGTGAGCACATGTGTGAAAACAACTAAATCCTTCTACAGAGGAAGGGCATTGTTCTCCCTCTCAAGCAAAGACTTGAATCCACAGAAGTTAATTGATTCTACAGCAAATACTCTCAAGGGCAGGATGCAGAATCAAATCCTTTTGACCTCTGGTCAGATACACTGAATGTGAAACCCTGAATTCCATTTGTATCTCTAAGGCATATATGTTTCTATTTTTGCCTCTCTCTCCTGCCTTTTCCCAGGCCTATCTCAAAGGTGAAGACAAGACTCTGATTTTCATAAGTTTAAACCATCTTTTCTCTGAAAGTTCTGTGCAGAACCCCATATATGTGGGAATAGATCCCAAGAGCTATTGATATCCCTCTATCCTCAGGGTCACACTGTGGTTACCCTGTCAGCCCCACTCCTTCCTCACATCAACATCTTGCATTACACAGTCCTTCCTATGGGTTCTTTGAACAAAAATACTTGCCATTCCCTTCCCCCAACGGTTAGCTTCTTTATAATGAGGCTGCCCATTGAGTTGGCCTCTGTAGAGCCATCTCCTATCTCTTTATTTCACATTTTGAGCTCAGGAAGATGTGACATGGGTTCGTCTGACATCCTTATCATAGATGCCATCAGATATTCAATTGTGTGTGCCCATTGGTCTTGTGGTCATGAAACTTATTAAGAGTTATTAATCTTAAAAAGCTAGTTCTTTTCTTCCAGAAATAAGCCTTCCAAAAGGTCAGCTTGGCTTTTAATTAAGAGTAAATCTTTTTTTGCAGGTTAAGTTGTGAGTCCAAATGGTTTTGTTGAAGGGATTCCGCAGTAGTCAGTTCTGCACTAATTAGCACACAGGAAGGCTCCGTAAGGTTGAAACTTCCTTTTGCTTCAATGAGAGGGAAGTTCCTGCTAGTGAATGATTTTACTGCAGCTTCTGACTTAGAGGGAGCAGTAGCGAGTGTTCTGTGCTTCCTTTCCATCATCCTGTCTTACTCATTCTGTTTCTCTCTCTTCTCTCTTTCTCTTCCATTTTGCTTTCCTTTTTTTGGTGGCTCCCTCTTCCTCTTCTCACTGGGGGAAGTAAAATGGAAACCTTTCTCCTCAGTGTCCTATGGAGAGAGCCAGAGTTTGCATGATACCACTTGGAGGTGGGGGGTGGTTTATTGCTAATTCTGGCTCTAGGTGCTGACCTATTTCTGCTGCAAATTTTCTAGGCATCTGTTTCAGTCCTATTAGTTAATCAAAGATCAAACTCTGCCTTTTTCTTTTTTTTAGGAGAGAGAGAGAAAGCGAGAGAGAGCATGTGCAGCCTTCAGGACCACAGCCTATGGTGGGCAAGAGCTGGCTGAAATTCGATAACATTGTTTTGTGTTCATTGGTAAGGTCATTTGGGTTCACTTATGAGGTCAAATTTCCTTTGTTAATAAACGTGTATGTGTAAAAAGAGTAACTCCATTTGGAGGAAGATATTTAATAGTTAGTCATTCAGGTGTTGGTGCTGATAGTGGGAGGTAGTCTGAAAATATGACAAGAACTAAGCAGGTGGTCAGCTGGAGAAGAAAGCGAGAAAGTGGAGGGAGCGGTCACTGCTCTTGTGCCTGCAAAGATACAGTCTGCATTTCTGGAGGCTGAGGGCCTTCGACAGGCAGAGGACAGCAATTAGTCTATGGATCCTCCTCTCACAGAGTTGCATTTTGAAGGCCACAGGTTGCTCCATGTTCCTCCTTTGTTCCCTGATAATCATCCTGGGCTTATGCCTGCTCTATTTATGCATGAGAGAAAATGGGGAATGTTCTGGGCAACTGAAAATATCTTGTCAATTTAGGCACAACCGCTCACTGCCTCAGGCGGCCACCGCACATCTGGGACTGAGAGCCTTTTAAACCAATCGCG
The DNA here is from genome assembly GCF_902729225.1 of Pteropus medius. NCBI lineage: Eukaryota > Metazoa > Chordata > Mammalia > Chiroptera > Pteropodidae > Pteropus > Pteropus medius. The sequence goes on along the minus strand of NW_024346150.1, from coordinate 4,423,508 downwards.
GAGCCAGTCATGGAGGTCAAGCTGTATAGCCTTAGTTGCTCGTCTAGGGTCTGCCATCTCAGCAAGGCATGACTACTGAGTACAGATTCTGGGAGTGACCTTATTTACAGGTGACCCAGCTTTTTGCCCCTCTCCCCAGTATCTCAAGGGTTGGTTACTTCTCTGGCTGAAGGATAATCAGTATCCATACCTGATTCAGACACACTGGAGAACCAACCCCGGCAGAACTTCTCCAGCACCTCTTCTTCCCCCTCCATAGCTGGACGTGTAGCTCCAGCAGCTGCTTTGGGGTGGATGGCCAGCCAGAGACATCTTTTCTTTTCATAGCTTATGTGGCAAGGCT
>NW_024346150.1:4337082-4421702 GCF_902729225.1 Pteropus medius | reverse complement strand
TGGATTTTTAGCCATTCCATCAGAAGATTATTTTTCCTTGTAACTTTCTTTTCTAGGGTGGGGTGAATCAGTGTCATTTGCTTAGCAGGAGAGGCCTTTCAGTCTAAAGCAGTGTCCTTTTTGTGTCCCTCAGGCCTCACCACTACAGTGGGTGCCGGCTCATGTCCTCCTGCCAGCGTCTGCATCGCTTTGCCTGGGAGTAGCAGGGCTGGGGGGCTGACCGTCTTCTCCTCCTGAGTCCTCTCACCCACCAACAGCCTTCAACCGAAGACTGACAGGAGCTGGTTTACAAATCCTCCAGCTGCTTCACTCCCAGGAGGGAGAACTATGAGGTATGTACACTGAGCTGACTCCCAGGGTTTTCTAGCAGGATTATACTATTCACATTTGAATCCTTGTCTCAAGCTCTGCTTCTGGGGGCAACCCAACATCAGATATTCACATATTGGTGGAATAAACTAAGTCTTCCATTTTAATCTTCAAGATGCCTTTTAATACACTCAGGTTAGAAACAATATCTTAAATGTGGACATACAATTAAGAGTTGATATCAATTAAGCCCCAAGATATTTTATTGCAACAAATGTTAGGAGTAAAACTAGTAACAAAGGACGTAAACATCAGTCCAGTGGCAGGCACACATATTGTGTGAAGAGAGAGAGTTAGGGTTCTTGATGAACAGGACTCCACCTTGGACCCAAGCTGTCACTGACGTCATCTGAGCTCTTGCTGAACCTTGATGTTTATCTTCAGGAAGCCGGATTCCCAGGGGCCAAGGCAATCAGAAAAGTTTAAGGCAGAATGAATTTCCATCACGTGGTTTTCTCAGCTCATGGGTGGTGAGTTTGACAAAGTGAGAAAATAAAATCATGTTGTAGCTTCTAAAGATAAGTTGAAAGATATACAAGAAAACTTATCTAAAACTAAGTTTATTCCGATGGAGATATTACTAGGGAGACTGAAACTTGGAGCCATGAAGCCTAGCCACACCCTGCAGTATCATGCATACCCCTATTCCTTCACTTTACATGTCTTTCTCCTTCCAGGACACTTTCATCTCCATCACTTCCTTCGAGACATGGCTCAAACATTGCCTCCTTTAGAAAGTCTTCTGTTAACTTACACCACTTGCAAGTTAACAGCCTAGCACAGTTTCGTGGATGTGGCAGAAGACAGGAGACACTTGGGTCAGAGACAAAAGATGTTATTATCTCAGCAATAGTAGTAGCCATAATGTCAGCATTTGTTCTCTGAGCCCTAATTCTACAAAGAGATTTAAAGAAGTCCAGATGTCACCTGTTGATTACATTCCAGGAGAGTAACCCTGCATATTAATGAGCAGTAAATATGTCTGCCCTTTGCTCCAGAGGGAGATAATAACTCTTATCTTCCAAAAGCAATTCGTTATGCAAACATCCTTGAAACAATAGTTAGGAACGAAAGAAGTCGTGCCTCTGCTCAGAGATGTGCAGAAACATGAGAGACTCATGGCAAATTGTCTCCATCATAGATTCACCTGAGAGGACTGTTATAATTAAGGCGATAAGCAGTGTAGTGGTTAAGATCACAGACTACATGAGTTTGGATCTCATTAGCTAGGATTTGAATTGCATTAGCTATGTGATCTGGGTAAGTTATATATTCTGTGCCTCAGTTTCATCATTTGTAAAATGGGGACAGTAGTACCTCTTGGGTGCTTGTGAGGATTAAAACGTTAATATCTGCAAAGTGCTTTGAACAGTACCTAGAACATAGAAAATATGATGTGGTTATAAAATAAAATAAGAAATAGAGATTAGTCAGTACACTCCCTGGTGGCCTTTGGTCAGGACCCATGTCCTTTGTGACATTCTGATCAAACTGAATAAAGTGCCTCAGCTGGGAAACGAAGTACGGGGTTCACATAAACTTGGAATATTTGAGTGCATTTCCCTGAGGTGACAGGTGTAATGAACATAATCATCATGGGAGATTCAATTTTTAAATATGTTTATGCGTCTTGAATGTTGTTTTCTGTGTGCTAAGAGATAAATCTATCTTATAGGTGAAGCTTCTCTTCTTTCCAATTAAATGTGACTTTTTGCCTCTAAACTCTTTGGCACTTTGTACTTTTCTTACATCCTTTAGGACAGTGTGTGAGTGTGTGTGTGTGTGTGTGTGTGTGTGTGTGTAAACTCTAGAAGCTTCCAAAGGGTAGGGGCTGTGCTCTGTTAAGATTGGTTTGGTGGCATTGGCACGATGAATGCTAACATGGTAGCTTGCCACAGGTGAGGGCTTGGCCACTGTTGAAGAGTCACCCAACTGGAGAAGAGTCAACCAGTCTTTAAATGGTCTCCTGCCTGACCTGAGGGCTATGATTTCCCAAAAGCCAAAGCCATGCCACTCGGCTGGTGGTAGCCCTCGTTATGGATGTACCCAAGATGGGGAAGAGACAGCATGGGGGACTTTTCGAAGACAAAACTGAGCAGGGTGACAGAATCTGGTTAGTTTATTTGCACCCCGCCTCCCCTGCTAGTGTGATGTGTTTGGCAAGTCAAGGGGACAGGGTCGGTCTGTCTATGTGGCCTCACACTTCAATAGAAGTGTTCTCTGGTGAGCAGAAGGTTCTGTTCCTGAGAAAGTCAAATCTGTTATCAGCACCAAGTTTGCTTTTCAGGATGCTTGCAGGTAGCAGCCACCAGCTCTGAAGGCACAATTTCCACAGAGGTCTGTTTGTCTCTGTGGCATCATAAAAAGGGCCATGGTAAGAACAAAAAATACAAAGGACAATTCTCCAGCCCATTACTTATTTAAGGCAGGACTGAACAAGAATATTTCCCATTAAATGGAGAAGGGCATCTACTTTGGGTTCCTTGTGTAATTGCAAGTGCTAGCTGGCAGGTTAAGAGGCCCAGACAGGCATGTGCCTTGAATCAGTGAGAAAGGTGATGAGTAAAGCAAGGCTCTCTGGAAGCTGCCACTTTAATCCCAGGCCTCTGAATGGCCTGCGAATTAGAAAATGTTGGTGTGAAGTCCAGGTGGCAGTAGACCCTGTGATCTCAGGCAGGTGTCTTCAGCCCTGTTTTTTAGGTCTCCATTCAGAAATGGAGAAAATATTGGAATATCATAAACCATGATGGCGACTGGCCCTGAAAGAGCTGAAGGAGGCTTCTGCCGAAAGCAAGGTCAGGAGTGAGGGTTGAGGAAGGCGATGGGCATGGAGGGGCCGTGGACCTGTGGGGGAAAGGAAGCCGCAGCTATGGTGACAGAAAGCTGCAGAGCATGCAGAGCATGCAGTAGATTTTCTAGGTAAGAGCCCTTCACAGAGGAGGCGGGTGAGGGTGTTCGGGCCCCAGGAGAGGAGACGTTGCGGTGGAAAAGATGGAAGGTACAGCAAAGGATTGGGGCAGACAAAGAGCTGGAAAGGTTTTCTCGAGGCTAAAGCTTTCTCTAAGGCTTAGTGAACATTCTTTAAGACTCTGGAAGGATGAAAGGAGGAGGAATAAATGGCGGGCCACTTTTTATACATTTTACATGCAATCTCTTATTAAAGAAAGAATAGGGAGAAAATCCGAAGTCCTCTGATAGAAACCTGATAATCACACACCTTTCACAAATCTGATCTGTGATGAAAATTACCAGGTGTGGGAATGTTAAGAGTAGTGCAGTGGGCATAAATATTTTTGACTTCCATCCGGATAAGTATTTCTTTTGTTGGTAAACTCTCTGTACCTTGTCCACCGTGAAAGTTAAGCTGGGGGTTGGAAGAGGGAAATTGGATGTGGTGTAAAGGATGTAGCACCCAGTAATGGAGGGAATTAGCTCTATGGTGAGAAGGAAGAATCAAGGAAAAGGACAGGCCTTAGTCATAAGGGTGGAGGCTCCTACCAGGCTTGTGAGCGGCGGAGCGGATGGAGGGACAAGGGGGGGAGTAGGATGAGGGGATGAGGTAGGGAGAAGGTAGAAGCTCCTGAAAGATTTGGGAGTGTCTACCTGCACCCTGCTAGGGAGACACTGCAGAGGCACAAGTTCCTGCTGTGGAGTGGTAAGTGGTACAGAGAAGTCAGGAGGGCAGGGAAACATTCTGGTCGTGAAAGGAAAACATAGAAAGGTAAGTTCCTTCCATGAATCCTGAGCATTGACAGGGTGGACTAACATGCTAGCCGTGGTCTCTAAGAAGTGGCCAGTAGTGGTCAGATCTGGAACACGCCTTAGAGGTAGAGATGGTAGAGACGTCTCTAGAAATAGGAAGGTAGGGACAAGAGGATTTGCTCGTGAGAGAAAGAGAGGAGTCAACGATGATGGCATAGCTTTTGGCCTGGATCAACCATGGCAATTTACTGGGACTAGTAAGATTTGGGGAAGGATCTAGAGTTTGGTTTAAGAATAGAATCAGATATCCTAATGGAAACATCATGTAGGCAGTTAGATAAAGGAATCTGAAATTCAGAGGAAAGGTAGGTGATGAAAATACAAATTTGGGAGTCACTAGCATGTAGATGGTATATAATACCCAAGAATTGGATGATATCACTTAGGCTTGGATAGAGGGAGAGAAGAAAAGCATTCGAGGACCTAGTCCCAGGGCCCTCCACCCATTAGAGGTCAGGAAGAGGAGGAGGATCCAGCAAAAGAGAGCAGTCCTTATGTTTTCTTAAACAGAAGTCAGCAGAAGCCCCCTTTTTACTGCTGATATTTGTAATCAGAGCTAATGCCTACTGCATAGATTAAACCAACTTTAGCCTTTTTGGATCTGAGAATTTGAAGAGACACTAACCATCACATTGTCCTGTGTTTCCCAGGCTGTCAGTCATGTCAGTTGGGGAAGGTCAGGAAGTCGGTGTATTGTATCCTCACCATTTAAAAAAAAGGTGAACTGGAATAGAAGACTCAAGTGCACCAAATGGGACTAATTCTAATCCTTGGTCTGTGACACCACATATTGGCATTGGTACATAAATAACACTCTTTTATTTTATCTATCATTTAATATTTTAGTTTAAAAAATAACATGAAGGTTACTCACAACTGAGAACTAGTAAGAATGTTTCCAATAATCTTAACTACTCCCAGGTAACTATGCTCTTAATTTTGTGTTTATCTTGCCCCTTTTTCCTTTTTTTTTGTTCTGTCTTCTCTCTCTTTCTATGCAGAAACAATGTACTATTTAGATCTGCTTTTTAAAATGTTTTCTTATGGAAAATTTCAAATATATGAAAAAGCAGAGAAGATAGTATAATAAACCCCATGTACCCATCTCTCAGCTTCAACAATAATCAATTCATAGCCAATCTTGTTTAATCTCTACTCCCATTATGCCATTTTGAAGCAAATTCCAGATAGCATATCATTTATCTATAAATATTTCAGCATAAGACTTAAAAAACACAAAAACATCATACTTAAAATAATAAGTTTCAAAATATAATTAAATATCCCATCATTTCCATAGTTCCAATTGTCTCAAGAATGATCAAATTTATGAAAAAAAATTAAAAATTTGAACTCTGGCCTGTTAATTAAAGACATTAAGAAATTATTGTTATTGCATCTTTGATTTAATATCATGGTTGGTTTTTTGGTTACTTTTTAAAAATTTTTTATTTTTGAGGTATAATATTTGTATATATACATCTATTCAGCATATGTTATGTATTTATACTGAAATATTTATGGATGAGATGATATGATGTCTAGAATATACTCTGAAATAATATAGGAGTGATGGTGAGTGGGTGGGATTTAGATCAGATGAGATTAGTTGTGAAGTGATTATTACTGATGCTGAGTGGTATATTAAACTTCTATGTAAACTTTTGTATATATTTGGAATTTTCCATAGGAAAAAAAAAAGTTAATGCGAAGAATACAATAGTGAAATAAACATTCAGGCATGCAACTCCTTATGCACATATGAGAGTTTCTTCAGGGTATAAACTTGGAAGTGCAGCTTCAGCTCTACTGGATAGTGCCAAGTTGCTCCCCAGAGTCAATGGCGGCCTTTGACAGAGACCGGGCCACAACTCAGATTGCCTCCTTTTGAAGACAATGAGTCCCATCTCTGTGTCGGCCTTTTTCGCACCTTTGTGGTGTGACTCTGTCAGGAGTGAGGAGGAGGAATGTGTTGATCAGTGTCCTTACTCCTGAGGGTGACAGAAGTGTGATAAGATGCAGCTGGATCAGATTAGCAATTTCTGGAACAAGAATACTTGCCTAAATCCACCTACTGTTTGTTTTCCTACCTTTCGCCCTTGTTTTGGGCTGAAAGGTAGGAAAGACTCACCTACTTTACAAATATCTACATAAATCTGCTGGGTTTTTTGTTTGTTTGTTTACAAAAGACATACACATTTATAATAGAAATTTAAGATATTACAAATCAATAAAAGGAAGAAAATAAAAGTCAGCCTAAATTGCCATAGCTGTCAGTATTTGCTGTTTACTCTTTCAGTCTTTTTTCTCTGTTAGTCCTGTACATTCCATTGAAATGTGCTTTCCTCCTTTAAGATATTTCTTCATACTACTAAACATTCTTTTACAATGTAGTTTTTGATGGTGGCTTAATATTTTGTTGCCTGGAAATGACTTAATTAATTTAAATAATTCCATTTTTCAACACTTAGACTGTTTCTAATATTTCCTCATTTTTTCTATTTTTGCTCATTTTTCTATTATGTCCATTTTTTTAGAAGCAGTCAGCACTTTGACTTGTCTCCAAATAGAACCAGCCCCACTGTGAATTATCAGACGTGAATCTTTCATGCGGAAACACACACCACACACTACACAGTGGATACTTGGGATTATTAGCCATTTGATATTTGTGTTTTCTATCCTCCATTCTTCTTTCCAGACAGCAACCTCTTCTCTCTTCTTTTTCCTCCTCGGACACAGTTTCCAAATATCCCTCATGAAGTCCTGAGTTCAGAGTTATTTATCTCTGCACATTTTCTCAGCAAATCAAAAAGTTCTGCAGTCAGCAGAACTAACTATCCAGACAGCAATTCATGGAGCATCTATTTTCACTGAAATATGTCCCTTGAACGTTTCACCAACTGATTTATCAAAATGTTATACAATCTATAACTAGTTCCTTGAGATAAAATTTAGGGGTGGAATGGCTATATCAGAGAGCATAAAAAATGTGAAGAGTTTGATGACTGTTAGGAATAAGATGTGTTGATTTGCTTTCTGCCAGTGCTCCTGAGCAAATGTAGGTTTGACTGCAGTGATTAACAAGCTGAGATTTGGAGTCTCATTTCATGGGTTCATCTGTCACTCTGTTTCCCATCAACTTTCTCACTAGCAGCACATCAGAGTTCAGTCGGGAGAACAGAACCACTGTGAGTGGTGTGGATAAAGAGATTTGTTATAGGGATTAGGCTTTATACAATTGAAGAGCTAAGGGAGTCAAGTTCTGGAAGGAGATTAGTTGGAGGATAAGAGAAAAATTTCCTACCAGAGACCACAGAGGGGAGCTATCTAGAGATTGGCCTGAGGTTGTTGTAGGTCAGTTGAGGGAAAAAAAAAACTGGTTGAGAAGCAGAGGAAAATAGACGAGTGAAGTGTATAAGGACAAATTGTATTTATGTTTCACTGTATCCAACTCCAGTGATGCTGGTAACCTGTAGAAGTTGGTGCCTTTAGCTGTGGAGCTGTCCATGTGCGTGGTCCAGGACTAGGAGGTGAAGGTGGTGATCCGGTGGGAGCTAAAAGAACTGGATATCCTGTTGCTGCCTCAGGCTAACAAGATGAGCCAGTAGATCAGCAATGTGTGTGGCCTGCACCAGCCACTGAGACCTGTACTGAACTTCCTAGCATAATGGCTCTCGTTTAATTTGTGGCTTCCACATCTCATGCAAATTTCTCTTGTGTATGATCTTAGCTTGGAACGATATGAAGAAAGAACTTTTGGGAAGCATAATTCCAGCTTAGCTAAATCGACACAGAGTAAAACCACCACAAGTAGTGCCTGAAGTGTTTGGTGCCAGGATAGAAAGGTGAATCCTAGTGAATCTGGTAAACATTTATTATTGCCCAGGGAAGTTTAGAGATGGGCTGGCATAAGGGGTAGCAAATTTAAAACATTTTGCTGTAAGATGAACATTTTCCAGAAGTGAAAACAATATTTGCATTGAGGACAAAATCCTGCAGAGAAATTTTACACTTTTGAGTCCAGCAAAGAAATTACTGAACCAAATATTCTCAGATCTGTTGACAGAGGTTTTGAAGAGTCGGGCATAGAAAGACCATATGTTTGTATCATTTCCCTGAAACAGACTTAGCAAGTACCTTGAGCTAATCTATGTGTGGAAGTTTGTATAATGGATATGAAAATATTTCCTATCAATAACCAGGAGGCACTGGTAATGGAGTTGATGCTAATCTGTCGTATCATGAAGAATTTATACGGTGACAGAAGTTGAACTTGTCTATAGCAGCTATTCCCCTTCACCACCTAGAGAACTTGCATTTTATTGCTATCATAGGATATTTATCATACATTCCAAACATAGGCAACAAAAAGTCTGCTTTATAATGTTAAAGAATTCAATTGTTGTCAGTCACAAAACATTTCTGCTTTGGAAGTTACTTCCAATGGTAAACATAAAAATTTACTAAATTATCCTATTCTATGGCATATTTTTTTTCAGTTTTGTTTGACAATGGTGGCAGCATGAGAGGCAGAGTGATAGGAGGGAGTGAGGAGAACACAGAACCAGAATAGTACAGAGATGGAATTTAAATGACTTCATCTCTGTGTCCTTGTTCTTATTGCACAGTTTAGCTCCCACTAACTCACTGATACTTCTCGTATCAGTAAAGATAGATATTCCTGCCTATACCACTGCCCAATTCTTTGATGTTTTTCCAAGTGCCATTTTGCTCAATAGTGCTGAGTTTTATCATAGGGGTCAGACATTATTGGTACAGCTCTGTAAAAATCTTTTTTATTCTCATGGTAAGAGATGAGACTGGCAGATTATTACCACTGCTATTATGTGAGGTATACTGGCCAGAGTTCTGCAGAAAATGACCCTAGGATAAGATTCAAGGATGCCTTCCAAAACCACACCACCAAAGTGAGCCACAAAGGGAGCTGCTGCTTCCAAAATGGAAAGCTCTGATTCTGGAAGCTGCCCTACAGCTGTAGCCTACTCCTTCAGCTTTTCCAACAATTCTATTAGCCCTCTACATCCTTAACAATCCCTTTGTGTTTAAACTAATTACGGTGGATGCTTCTGTCTACAATAAGGACCATGACTAATAAAGCAATTGTCACTAGAATTTAGATAAAGGAGTAGTGGCTTTTTCATCCATCCATCCATCCATCCATCCATCCATCCATCCATCCATCCATCCATCTATTTATTCAATAAGTGGTAACTATTTAACAATTGGGATTTTCAACCCTAAGACTTCGTCATAGCTCTATTTCCTTCCCTCTCTGCTTTCAAACAAGTTAGCCCTAGTCTGAATTTGCTACTGAATTTGTTGTTGAGTCTTCCTGAAAGGTAAAAAAGCAGCCAATACTTGCCAACATGCGCTCTCTCCCCCACGCCCCCTCTGACTCTCTTTTTTTTAACTAAAGCTACAACCCTGGTTGGCACCTTTCACTAAACTCCCAAAAGCAGAGACAAAGTGAGCCTCTGGGGTTATCTGGATCTGTCTCTTCTCTAGCCCAGAACCTTTTAGACAATTGAATCTTTTCTCCTTTGGGCAAAAAATGGTGTCTGAATATTGTTTGGCATTGATTGATAGGGAATAAAATTGCATGACCTGTCTCCAGAGCCAGATCCATGGTTAGAAGGGCCTGGAACACATATAATTCAGGGACTTTCTTGAAAAAAAGTAGTACAAAATTACAAATACAAAATTAGTTATGAATGAGAAAGCTTAGCATTAGAAATCACAGCAAACTACAAATTTTAAAAAGCAGACATTTCAGAAACTTTATAAAATGCAATAAGCAATGTAATAGACTATTAATTGTGTACCCGACAAATTTTGAGAGTACATTTTCCCCTCTGTTTTTGGCTCGACAAAAACAAACAAAACCAACCAAAGAAAAACAAACAAACATAAAAGACACGTAGCAAAATAAAGGACACAAAAGTCGCTGAATTCATTAAAATGAAGCAACTGTGGGTCTCAAGTTTGCTCCACTGTCTGTACAAACTGTGTGTTCCTTTACAATACCATCCATCTTTCTGTCTTTTGTTCCCTGTGTTAGAGTGTCCTGATTTTCCTAATCAATTTTACCTTTTCTATATTAATTTTCATCCATGTTGGCTATTGTGATTCTTCTCCCCCTATTTTTATAATTTTGGCCATCAAAGATTTTAGTTACTGTTATCTTCTAATAGCAAGACAGTTTTTGACACTTTCAAACTCTAATTAATTTTCATTTTTTGATTTTTCATTTTGGGCTTTGACAGGACATTTCCTTCTCATCATATTTATCTTCATGTGATCAGCAATTCTGAACACAATATATAAAATTATCTGAAAGTAAGTTCTATATGAGCACTTCAGATGCATTTTGAAATTGCCACCAAGTTGAATTTTGTTATATAGTCAGGTAATCAAATTACACTTAAATGCATCTGTTAATCTATTGATGAATATGTATTGTTTTGTCACTGGAATACTATTTTTTCCAAGCCATTCCTAACCATTGGTGGCAATTTTATGTGCCTTCTCATCAGACACTGTCAGGCTTTGTTAGAATAGGATTCATCCAGTGTGCCAAGATGTAATCTGTAATAAAATATGGAACCTCACACAACAACTGTACTACTGTTTGTACCCTATACACACAGGAATTCTGATAATCCCATTTTGCATAGTTTCCAACAAATATGAAAAAAGTTGCATGTAGGTTTGTTATTATATTAGCTGCACTGAGTAGTAGTCCTAATAAGAAAAATTGTGTCCAGGGATTCTTTGCTTACAATATTACATAATGATTGGAAGAATTTTCGAAGAGTGACTTCTGGCTGCATGCATTTCAGTCCTTTTTTTCAGCCATTATCCCTATCCTTGCAGTGGCAAGTACCATGGGGCCCTTTGATTTCTTGATATTGCTTCTGGCCTGGGGTCTTCATGTCATGATGTTTGGTGTTGGCACAGTAGGCAGCAGGAAGCCATCTCTACAGAGGGATGGTTAAACTGTACACAAATGTAACTGTGAAATGTATAAACATATCCCAAACTAAATCCAAGCTACATGTACCACAAACTCATTTGCATTGGTATCCCAAATACCCATGGCCACTCCTAAACCACTTTACATGAAGGAAAGTGTGATGGAGGAAAAGTCAGAATGAAAAGAGACAGTGGAATTGTGAATTGAGGTTAAAAAGTTTATTTCTTCAAACTTTACAAAACACATGATCATGTGAAGCCACTAGTAGAGCTCTTGCCAGGGCCTTGGAAGGGCATGGGTGGTGAGGGCCCCTAGAGCTTAAGTTTCCTTGGCTTCTTGGTAAACCTTTTCTGCCAGTTTCCGTCTTTAGTGTTCTGGAATTTCAGTCCTGTTGGATTTAAAAGAATTAAGGTTTAGGTACAGCTTATCTCAGAAAAGGGAAGTACTTGCAAGTTTGTCAGACCCTAAAATACGGGGTTGACACTTTCTGAGGTTCATTATTCCCATCAATGAATGTAATCATTCTTTCCAGCTTCAAACCTCTATCTTCTTACTGTTGATCCGGCCTCATTTCCAACACAAGAGGAAAGAATGTCAAGACTGTAAAGGGTCTGAGATTTTATTCTACTTGAAAGTTAACAAGTCAGCCTGCCACAGTTTTGTGAATAGTGAAGACACAAGACTCCTGGACCAGAGACAAAGGACATCATTACTCACAGCACAGAAAGCAGCATGAGCAGCACATTGCCTACAAGTCCCATGGAGGTGACGCAGATGAACTCATATGGATGTTTGCTCATGCAGTGTTTGCATTGTAGGAGAGGAGTTCTAAGTTTAAGGAACGCAAATCTTTCATAATGGGCAGTGAGCATGCCTGCCCAATGCTCCAGAGGAAGGCACTATCTCTATTTTCCAAGGCTGTTCACTAGACAATCATCTTTGAAAAGATATTCCAGAACAGAAGTTGACCAGTGCCTTGATCACAAGATGTGCAGAACAATTAGAGGCCAATGGAGAATCACCTCCCAACACAGTTAAAAGCCTTTTGTTAGAGAGGGGCAGAGCCCAAGTGGTTCTATATAAAACAATTACTTCCTTGTTGGCTGAAATTAGTCAACTGATTGCCTAAGAAAAATCTACAAAGGAGGCATGAAAGATGCCCTTTCTTAATATTATTGTAGATGTTGGAAATATGATCCCCAGGTATTTAGTGTTCCTTTAATCCTATATGATCCTGCTGTCTCCAAAGTGATTGATACTTTTTTAACCTTTGGGTTGGTGAAGTCCATAAGTTGATTACATGCTTCATGAAGTAGAACTAAATTTTACTTGTTTTTATCTTGTGTTTTTTAAATAGAGTGCTGGGATCAAGTCTTAATTCTGTCACTAACTTGCGATATGACTCTAAGTAAATCACTTAATTTTCATCATCTAGGGGAAACTGGCCTAAATGATTGCTAAGCCTCCTTCTAGATCTTAAATTTTTTGATACCTTTGCTCATGGATTTGTATTTACTATGTTTGCCTTGTATTTTGATTTTATCACCACCAACAATAAGAAGCAAAATACTTTCCTATTTAAAGTTCCCCAATTGCTGCTTAAAATGAAATGATGAACGAGATGTATTTTCTATCCCTAGGGGATACCTGAATGTTCTGGTTATCTATTGCTGCATAACAAACTGCCCTAAAACTTCATGGTTTAAAACAATTATTTTGCTCATACCCCTGTGATTTGAATAGGCCTCAGCTGGGACAGCTCCCCTCTGTTCCATGTGGCACCAGCTGGGTGTGGTCACCTGGGGCTGGAGGGCTTATTTCGAAGGTGGCTCACTCACATAAAATTGGCAGGTTAATGCTGGCTGCTATTCGAGGGTTCACTCTCTCTCCACCAGGGTCTCTCTGCAGGCAACTTGGGCATTCTCACAATGTGGTAGATTCCAAGAGTGAACATTCAAAGAGAACTGCACGAGAGCTGTGTGGCTTTTTATAATGTTGCTTCAGAAGTCTCCTGGATCAGAGACAAAGGACATCATCACTCACAGAATGTCATTTTTGTCCAAGTCACAAGCCCATCCAGTTTCACCTGAGAAGAGGACACAGGCTCAATGCTAGTGGAAGGAGTATTAAAATTGCATTATATTGGAAAATGAAAACTATGGAAATAAGAAAAAGATCAGAAGCTGCCATAGTTTCATGGAGAAGAGGGAAGGGATGACTAGGTGGAGCACGGGGGATTTTTAGGGTAGTGAAACTTCTGTGTGATACTGTGCTAGTGGATACATGTCATTGTGAATTTGTCAAAACCCATAGAAGTGTACAACACAAAGAGTGAACCCTAATGTAAACCACTGACTTAAGTTAATAACGGAGTAACTGTAACAAATGTACATGTTAATGCAAGATGTTAAAGATAGGGGAAGCTGTGTGTATTAAAAGAGAGGGAAGAGAAGAGAAAGAGGGAATATGGGAAAACACTATACTTTCTGTGCAATTTTTCTATGAATCTAAAACTGCTCTAGAAAATAAAGTCTATATTTAAAAAAATCACACTGTAAGCATTGTAAGAAGAGTAAGCAGAGCGGGAGACATCGTTGTGGCCACCTTCAGAAAACTTGATCTGCCTCACTGAGGGTACTCTATCTTCAAGGCCATATATTTTCTGGACAAAAGAAGTCTCAGAATTTGTCCTTGCGCTACAGCCCAAGGACTGAAGGAAAAATGGCTGTGCTCCACAGGATTGAGGTTTTCCCACTTCCGAACTCCTATCTAAAGACTAAAACTGCAGCCCTCGGAGGTGGCGAATAAGTTGCATGCTCAGAGTTCTCTTTGTAGAATAGTTTTCGTAGGAATTTAGAAAACTGGATATTTATCCAGGGATTTCTATGTGTCAGATTTCTTTGCAAAGAGACAGCTTTAGCTGAAGAAAGAGTACTACCTCTGAAGTCAGAGTCCGGGACTGGTACTCTAGCTCCATCATTGCTAGTTGGGTGATCTTGAGAAAGTTCCTTGACCTCTTTGGATCTCAGTTTCTCCAACTATAAAATGTAGATGATTTTAATAATACTAGGAAATAATGACGCAGCACTTACTATGTACCAGATACTGTTTTTGGCACTTTAAGTTTATTTAATCATTTAGTAATATGTTATCTAACATGGTTGTTGAGTGGATTAACCCTAAGCCGACTACCTTATTGCTCCTCCTTTCTTGTATGTTAAAACAAAAATTTCCACTTTCAGCAGCTATTGCCCAGCAGATACCAAAACGGAACACCGTGTGTCATCACAGCTGGTTCTGACCAGCGGAAGCTGATAAATGACTGTGAGGCTTCAATGGCCTGGGGGACACCAGACCCTTACTGGAGCTAAGCAAAGACTTCCTGACCAAGGAACAATGGGGCTGTTTTAACCAACAGTGTCCAGATATATAGACTCATTCAGCCCTCTGGAGAGTTCTCAATCCTTAATTAGCATAACTACCATGAAACCTCCTTTATTACACTGACTTTCCCCGCTCTGTGAGTTCCTCAGTTAATTTACTAAGTAGATGTTTCCTTGCCTGGCAACCACCCCAACTCCAACTGGTAGTCTTTGTTTTATTCTTTGACTTGTAGGAAGTCAATAGGTGTGTTTTTATTAACTTTAAGTGCTATTTACATATGGGTTTCCCTATTGGGTGGGTAAGGTGAGGGATGATGTCTGTAGGTGCAGACAATTGCCTTCTCTGTGCCTTAGTATGCTGTGACCACCATCCCTGTGCAGAAGAAACAGAGCTGTGAGGTCAACCACCAGATGGGCAACCAGTTTGCGTGGAACTTGTACAATTTTGGGGTGCCTATTTAAGGAAAAGGATAAAAAATATTTTTAGCAAATTTTTATTTCCAAATGACAAATATTAATTTAAAGTGAGAAAACAGAACCCAACAAATTACAAATTTAAAACAAGTGAGAAATTACAGTTTCCTAATTGGAAGGCATATGAGGGACTACTTTTTATAGTATGAGCCTCCAAAGGAGCTTGGGCAAGTGCAGAGCCCTGAAGCTTAAGCTTTATTAGCTTCGTGATAAATCTCACTCTGATGACAATACAGGGACCTTTCAACCCCGCTTCCCAGCAGCTCAACGCTCCCACTTTCTTTCAGCTTCCAGTAAGGAAGATAAAGTTTTGTGAACTGGGAGTGGGGAATTGCTTCTGTATGTAGATGGTTCATTGGTTAGATACCTAGGCCTTCCCTTGTGAATTGGCCCCATCCTTGGAAATTAATTAACTTCTCTGAGCTTTGCTTTCTTTATAAAAGGTAATCAGAGAACTGGCAGAGTTGCCACCTGTAATTCTGTAAGAGGGATCAAGTGTTCTGAGTGAAAGAGTTTTATGTTCATCTCATAGACCCAAGTCTGTGAAAACTCATGTGACGAGTCTGTGAAAACTCATGTGATTGTTGGTGTTGAGTAGGCTCTACCCTAAGGAAATGTGATCTACAATTCTCTCTGAAAAGTAAAGTAACTAACAAGTAATTTAAGGTAGGAAAATTTATGCTATGTGCCTACAGACAAGTAATTATAGGTGGCTTAAAATGATAATGGTGGATAGGAGCCTTTTTGATGGCTGTTTTCCAGATGGTTACAGAAACCTACCTTGAGGGTTAGTTAGTCTTGCATCTCTCTTGTCTGCATTCCCATTGCCTAGCATTTTAATGGGCCCATAGCAGGCTCCATAAATGTTTGATGAATAAACACATGCATTACAAAAGAATCCTATTTTATACAAGTGGTATCTAAAAATTGTACTTACGGCACATCTACACTGACCTTATTCTCTGTTCTTCCTCCCTTCCTTAAATATAAACGATTTTTTCCTATTCTAGGGTCTGCCCCTGGGGAACATCAAATGCCTCCTCACTGGCAATTATGCCCCTTTATTAAAGAAAATCAGGCAAATAAAGGCTTAGTATTTCCAGAATTGGAAAAGCAGGCTGGCCTCCGGGTAGGGTTGGATTTCAAGGCCTTAAAAGGAAGGAGCTCAGACTTGAGTGTCAAGTCCAGAAAGGCGCTGAGCCTGACTCCTGAGGTGGCAGGACTTGGAAGTGTTCCGGAGTGGGCTGGGCCAAAGAGCCGGTTAGAAGAAGCTTCACAGGCCTGCCTGCTCAGAAAGCCCATTCCTTGCAGAACAATGAGGGTGGCCAAATGGCAGACCACTCGCTCTCTGCAAGGAGCAAGGACAGTGAGGAAACTAGATGTCCGACATTCCCTGCCACCTCTGGGTTCTGTAAGCCCCTGGTGATTGGAGGGAAGGGACGTGTGATTATAAAAGGGACAGACATTGTACTTTCCACCAAGTCAGGAGGGTAGGTGCCTGAGAGGGATTGCATTTGAGTTAGGCAATAAAAGACACGTGATGCCATTCACACCCCACCTTCAGGGAGCACAGAGTGGACAGGTGAGCACTTTCTACTGAGGAAAGAGTGTAGCTAGGGAGTACACACTACAAGCTGCTTAAATTATTAACGTTATGAAGGTTGAGGCCTGAGGAAATACTCCATTCTTGTTCTAACTAGACTGAGAACTTAAACTTTATTGAACTTTCCAGTCCTGTGTCAATGCCTGGTTATACATCTGAACCTCCAGTTAACCTTCTAACTATCCCCTGAAGGACTCACGTATACATCTACCTGACATACATTACCCAGACCACCTGCTATCCATCGTCTTGATTGCCGGATATCTGACTGATAAAGGTCCTGGACCCATCCTAGGGCTAAGAATGCAGGACTGATTATTCTCAAGAATGTATGTTTTATTATAAAAACTTTTAAATATCTGTCTTCTTTGGAACGCTTTTGGATTTTTGCCTGTGTTTCCAGTTTGCAAACTCCAAGACCCTTGAATAAATCACTATCATTTATTTCTAGAAAAAGCCTCCAGACTCTGAGCTTGTTCAACACTACTTAATCGGGAGAGACTAGTTGGAAGCTGCCTTGTAGTTTGGCAAACAGCTTAGAAAGCAGTCTGAGAGGTGGTGGAGGAGACCAGTTGGTGGAGAGTTGGGTCATCAGGCCCGAGCATCAGACATTCCTTGGAGGTACAATGGGCATTAAGGATGAAGGTAGAGTGTGGGGAGAGAGTGAAGCCCTTGGGAAGACATCTGAATTTCATCTATACTGGGAGGACTCAGGGGAAGGTGCTGATCAATACCTGTCAGAAAGTGGTTGTTGTGGAAGACAATTTCAGGAGCTGAGTATGGCCTCCAGGAAGCACCAGGTTATTCCAGGGTCCGTTATTATAACATATGCCAGAAAACATCTGTTGTGATTTTATGCCATGGGAGTTGGTGCTGCTTAATTCTAGCACTTCCCGGGACTTTGGGGGTTCTTCAGAGCCTGCACTCATCCTGAGACCCTATGGGTTATCACTGAAGACCTCTTGGGAAAATTTTTGTCTGAAGGTACTAGAGGATCTTCTGGCTCAGTCAGCCATTTTTTCAGACCTTTATATCAAGGTACTCTAGGATCAGTATTGTACCAGAATTTCTGGGACATTTTAAGCCCCATTCTTCTATTCCACGCACCTCATGGCCTTGGAAAACCATGAGAGTGGTTTCCAGGGCCATTCTCAAAGTCTCCACTACACTTGAACTGAGAGGCTGTGTGGTGATTTGGGGAACATATCAGAATGACCCAGAAGTCTGCATTCTACTTTTTTAAAATTAAATTTATTAGAGTGATATTGGTTAATAAAATTATGTGGGTTTCGAGTGTACTATTTAATAATATATCATCCTGTTGTATTGTGTGTTCACCACCCAAAGTCAAATCTTTTGTCACCATAAGTTTGACCCGCTTGCATTCTGTTTTTGAACAGAAATTTTTTTGTACCCCTTTGAGGGTACTCCTTGATGCTGGGAATTCTATAACAGACAGACATATCTTCTCTTTGTTTTGAGAGCAGAAGATTTCTTGCCTTTGTATATGCTGTGGGGTGTCCTGCAATCAGGCTGGCTTTGTCACAGCAGTTTGCAGCTGTGATTCATGTGACATTTTACTTCAAGAAATGGCATTTCTTTAAGACCCTGCTATAAATTGAGATGAGATGATAATGCGTTTTTAAAGTACTTAAAGAGAGTTAGAGACTCAAGTGAGGTCATGGGTGTTAAATGTTACATGGAGCGGTTGACAGGCTGCATTAAGATTTTTTGGCATTTAAGTAAATTACGAGTGAGGGAAGAGGGTTCCATCAAGTCACCTTCTGACACGAAACTCCCTGCAGTCCTGTGATAATAGCCATGCCTCGGGGCTAGAAAAGGAGAAGGATACATTTGTGGGGCTTCTTGGTTGCTTTTCTTGGATTCATGCATGGGGAGCAGTTGTGAAGGAAAGGGAGTTTTGCCATCACTTCACTCTCTTCTCTTTCTTTTCCTTCGTGGAATTGTACTTCGGGTAGGAGGTAGCCCAGTGTTTCTTTCTACTTTATGTTACAACATTTACCCTCCACTGAGCAGTTTCTAGGAAATGAAGGATTTCCATTCCTTAACTTATGTCCTGTCATTTTGAATAACATTGTTGAGAGTCCCATATGACAAAACATGTGAAAGAAATTCGTTTGGAGTATGTTCTGTTGGGTTTGAGTCACTTAGAAAACCTAAATATTCCTGTATGATACAGGAACATTGATTTTCCTTTCTGTTCCTCTTTTTAAAAGAAATTAACTTTCCCTTTTTTCAATTCTTTCCTTTCTAATTAAATTTTTGTTTTTATCAAAGTCGTATCTGAATCTAGTTTTAAAACTCAAATACATTACCAAAGTTCTGAAACAGCATCTCTCTCTCTCTTAAAGTTTTTTTCCAATTAGAAAAGAGGTGTATTTTAACTGAAAAAAATTTAGAAAAATTCAAAAAAGGTCTAAAGGAAAAAATTTAAGCTTACCATGCCTCACAACACCCAAACGATAATTTCACCTCTAATTTTAAACACAGGAAACTTCAAAGCCATAGGCTACATGTATACGGCTGAACAATTGGTTTGCATGACATACTTATATTAAATAAAAGATTTTTAATGACTGTACATTTTCCCTGTCTCCCTGTTTGGCTAATGAGGATTTAGATTTTTATACTGTGTCACTCTCGTGTCCTTCAACACACACATTTTATCCCTTCTTATTTTAGTTTGTATCAAAACTTTTTTTAAATAAAATCAATAATTAGTGTTTACATTATTATGTCTTAGCTATAGAGCCAAATAGTGTGGTATGATTAGATCCCACCAGATCTGTCATACATTGATCAATTTCATTTTCCAGAGTGTTAAAAATATCAGATAATTTATCAATTGGTTCCTCTCCCTTGCAGACTTCCTTCCTGAACCCGCCATCCTTCAGCTCCAAATTGGACTGTCTGTGCTCAATATCGTCTGATGAGTGGACATCTTGGGGCTATACTTTGCAACATCCTGAGTTTTTCTGTTCTATTTTCTTGGTTAAAGCCCCTTTTTTTCTGGGTCCCTTGTCTTACTTCTTCGTTTCGTCCCTTCTTTCTCCACTACTTACTAGCTGTGAGATTTTGAGTAAATTACCGAACTTCTCTGAGCCCAGTTTCCTCCTTAGAAAAATGGAAATAATAGTACCCACCTCACAGGAGTGTGATGAGGAGGAAACCAATTAATATATATGTAAAGCACTTCCAATAGGGCCTGGTGCAGAAAGTGCTGTATCGGTATCCCCTAATATTTTGTTAGGATACATCCTCCATCAACATCCTTAAAAAGGATGCATGGGAATTAAATTTTTGAGAACCTATCTAAAATACTACCTCCTTCATTTTCCTTGATTTATCATGGAAAGTGTTCTAGGTTGAGGATAATTTTCATTTAGAATTTTGAAAGCATTGTTGCATCTTTGATCTTCAAGGTGATGTTATTCTGAGGGCCAGGAGTCTGAGGGCCAGGCTTTCTACAGGAGTCTTTTTTTTTTTTTTCCTCTTAATGTTTGGTTTTGAAATTTAATTTTCATGATTTTTTTTTCATTCATTTTGTGGAGAATTTTCAATCTAAAATGTATTACCATTATTGTCATGATTATTCATAATTCCACCCCCTCCACTTTTTCCATTCTCTTTTTAGAACTTCTGTTCGTTGGATGTCGGACTTACTGAGTTGATTCTGAAACATTTATCTTTCCCCTCTGACTGTCCATCTTTTTGATTCTCTCTGAGTTATTTTCCTGACTCCGTCTTCTAACATTTCTGATGAATTTTATTTTTTGTTTCGGTCTTGTCAGCAGCTGGATGTTGCAAAAAGCAGTTACGGAGTGGCCTGAAGTGTCACTTCCCCCTTAGACTACTTATGTGCTTGTGGCTTGCTTGTTTATGATGGAGGTAATCTGTGCAAGCTTTGCCTAGTTTCATTTCTTCTGTCACCATTCTTTTGTTTTTGCCTTCAAGCTGCAATTACATGAATGTTGAGACTTGTGTTTGTTTTACGTAACAACTGTGCAGAATTAATTTAAATGCTAAGATCTAGAAGAATTTGTCCCTTGAGGGAGGCCCATTGAAAGAAAATATGTTGGAATATGTGTAGGAGGGTGTGAATACCTGTGGAGAAACTTTCCTGTTCCTTCCAGGTTTATAATTACTAAGGCGTCAGCCCTAGCTGACTGGTAGGTATGCTCAGCATCCAGCAGCTACACAGGCTTTCTGAGATGGGTTTCAGAATAACTTATGTTACCGCCACTTCCATTTACAAAAATGGCTAGAGAGTGGGGCTGACAGAGGGCAGCAGGATTCCTGGGATAGTAATATCCCTCTTCTAACCCTCCAGGGGAGAGGAAGGGGCAGTCAACATGTTCCCCTCAGAAGAAGAGGAGCAAAAATTGCTCCTGAGGTTTGAGGGTGGGAGTGCTGGTCAGCCGTGCTTGTTGATGGAGCCATTGCTCGTCAGGATGACGGGGAAAGGACAGCGGGACAAGACATGTGGATCAATGCAAGCCCATTATCACCATTAGCAGACTGATTGGAGGCTCCACTTGACTGAAGAGTGAGCAGCTTTATCTTCACGTATAACACGTGAGTATGGCAAAAATTTAATGCATTGTTCAAACAAGACATTTTGAGAGTGAGTGGGAACACCAGTAATAATTCTGCTGGGACATCAGCATAAGCCAGGACTTCCCTGGCAAACAGGGCGTGTGGTAACCCAAGCACAGTACACTCACACGATCTCGAGTATATACCATGTGACGGTGTTCTCGTAGAGGAGCTCACCTCAGGGCTGGACCTCCATGACCCAGATAGGGTCAGGGCACCTGAAAATGATCCATATTAGTGAATTTTGGTGATTAGAAAGGCCCTCGACCAGTGCTTTCTGATTGACATGCAATGCACGCCACTTATGTAATTTAACATTTTTCTAGTAGACCCATTAAAAAAAGTAAAAAAGAAACTGATAGAATTCATCTTAATAATTGTATTTCATCCAACATATTTATGTGGTAAGCAGAATAATGACCTCCAAAAATGTCCTAATTTTTACAACCTATGGCATGTTATCCTACATGACAAAAGGGATGTTACAGATGTGATTAAGTTAAAGGCCTAGAGATGTGGAGATAATTCTGGATTATTCTGGATTATCTGGGCCCTATCTAATCACATTGATACTGCAAGCTTTTTTTTGGCTGTGGTCAGTGGAAGATGTGACTGCAGAAGAATGGTCAGACAGATGGAACATTGCTGGCTTTGAAGATGGAGGAACGAGCTACGAGGCAAGGAATGCAGGTGGCCTCTGGTGGCTGGAAAAGCAAGGAAATAGATTCTCCCCTAGAGTCTCCAGAAAGACATGCAGTCCTATGGACACTTTGATGTTAGTTCAGTGAGATGCATTTTGGACTTTCTGACCTCCAGGACTGTAAGATAATAAATGTGTGTTGTTTTAAGCCACTAAATTAGTAATAATTTGTTACAATAGCAATAAGAAGCTAATAAAATCCAACATATTCTCATTTCAACATTTAATCATATGAAAATTAACAAGATATTTTACATTTTTTATCTCATGCTGAGTCTTCAAAGTCTCACATACATTTTACACTTAAAGCACAGCTCAGATCTCAATTCGGGCTAGCCCCATTTCAGGAATTCAGTAGCCACACATGACAAGTGGCTACCATACCTAAAAACAGAGTTCTGGACTCTTTGTTCCAGGATTCTGAAATCTGAGGTCCCCAGGTTGATTTATCCCAGCTTAAAGCATCTGCAGAGCATCCCTCTAAGGCAGCCCTATTTCCGGCTCTCTATTTCTAGCCAGTGGCAGTTTGCAAATGTGTGAGTTCGTGTGGGTTGCCTCCATGAGCATTTAGGCTGTGCCTGTGGGTGGTGGGGGCAGGGCCAGCAGCCTTGGCAGATATCCCAGATGCCCAAGAGTGTGTGGGGAAGGAACAGTTTTTGTAGGTCCTAATTGTCCTCCCAGCAGGAACCAGCCTGCAAACTGATCTGCTAAAGATCCCTCATTGCTGACCCCAGTCCTGCCAGCCTTGGCTAGCAGCTATTTCCAGGTCTCTACAGAGGCCAGTGTTGACTTGTAGAGGGTCCACATTCCATATTTTTCAATTAATTAAAAAAAAAAATTCTAGCTTTATTGAAATATAATTGACATATAACATTGTGTAAGTTTAAGGCATGCAATGATTTGACAGACGTATATATTGTGGAATGTGTACCATAATGAGGTTAGTTAGCACATTCTTCATCTCACAAAAATTACTATTTTGTTGTTGTTGTTGTTGTTATGGTGAGAACATTAAAGCTTTACTATCACAGCAACTTTGAAGTATAAAATATAGTATTGTTAACTACATCCCATATTCTGTTTCGATTTGCTTTCACTTGCATCTGCACTGGAGCTGACCCAGTATCTCTGCACCACTGTGGTGACAGTTCCTGAAAGGGACAGAAAGGGGAAATCAACACAATTATGTTTCACTTAAGCAGGGCAGGAAACATCTTTACTGTATCTTCATTGGATTCGATTTTCACTGAGGAGTTGCGTTTTCTGCCAGTTCTTCATTAGGTCGTGGGGAAACATCAGAGTGTAGTTGAAACTGTGGCAGACGGAGATGGTTGCTAGGAAGCTAGAATTGAGGATATGTCATTGCACATTCATACAAAGGGGGACATGAACCCTCAGATGGTTCTTCATGGCCTCTACTAAAACCTGATCCACAATTATCAGGTCATACAAGGAAAGGGCCAGCCTGGCTGTAGGACTCGGCAGTTAATACATTTAATTTGTTGGCATATTCTTTCTGCCAGGAGCAAATTCGGTGGAGAGCAGAAGGTGTTGTATTCCTAACTCCTCAGAGAATGGCCCTTTTTAATATATGACATGCAAAAGTTCAGATGGGACATATCGCACTTTGCGCTGCTATCGTAAAGCAAGCAGAAAAAACCCTCTTCCCTTACCCCTTCTGTGAAAAAGTACACATTAGTCTCATCTCTGATTAGATCTGGAGGAATGACCCATCACCTGGGCAAGTAATCCTTACACTCATCTGCTTCTCCTGGGTCCCTGCTTCTGATTGTAATTCAGTTTTCTCTGGCACATGTTGTTTTGTATTTCTGATTAGACTAAGGTGAAAAATAGGGCGGCAGCTAATTTATTGATACAATTTGCTCACGTAATCTATGCTGTTGGAGATTCTGAAGTACATTCGGAGGCATTATCCTTCTAATTATGGATTTTCACAAGCTCCTTTGATGTGTAGATGAACAGTCAACCTCTGAACGTGGCGGGGACTTCTATCTGAGGGGTGATGGTGTGGTGGAGGTGAAACTATTATGACTACAGAAAGACTGGTATATTTAACAGTTTTTCCTGGGCAGATATCAGGGAAGCTGCAAAATGCTTGCAAGTCTACAGAGCACTCTACTCATAAATAAAACCTATTCATTAAATTGGGTATGGGAAATTTGGCCAGGGAAAGTCTAGTGTTAATAATACTGTGTTCTTATTTTTCAGCCTGCCAGCAGAGTATAGCTCAGGCTCTCCTAAATTTTGCCTGTGTGTGTGTGCACACACGCGTGTGCATGTGTGTGAGCACAACTGTAGCAGTGTTCTCAAGAGGAGAAAAATGTGAGAGCATGGAGCACTCTCGTGCTACATTTTTTCTCATCTTTCCATCTCAAGGCACATCTACAGGCTCTGTGGTGGTAAAATCAACAGGTAAAAGCTCTAGCCCTTTTCTAACATTAGTGGGGTGCTGCAAGGCAAGGTGTGAGCTTACACTGGACGTCTTATTCTGAGGAATAATGTCCGAGGCTCTTTCCTGGACTGCATAGTTGAGGGATCCTTACAGAGAAAAGCTCAGTGGACTTTCTTCCCACCTTCCTGGGCAAATACACAGGGCTACCATGTCGCCTCATGCTTGCGACAGCTTAAGTCTACTTGCAATTTTGCTCACAGTCCATCCCTTTGCCAGGTGTACCCCTAAGCGCATACTTGGGACTATGGCACTGTCCTTGGCATTCAAAGCCCTCCAGGATTGGCTGCAACTTTCTTCTATAAACTCATTTGGTTCTATGCCCCCTGTATTCCAAGCCAATTAAATGACTCCCTTTCCCCAACTCAGCCCCATGCTCCCCAGCTCTGTGTCATTGTTCATATCTGCCATGTTTCAGGACGCCTCTTCTTTTCTACCTCCATGTGCCCAAATACCACACGCTCTTTCAAGTTTAATGCACATATCACCTCTCCACAAAGTCATGCCCAATTTCCTTTCACTTCAATCTTACCTCCTCTAAACACTGTTTCTCTCTCATGACAAATCTCTTCCTCTCTTTGAGTAATTATTTACGCTCAGGTCTCATATCTCCTGCTAGATTGTAAGTTTCTTGAGGGTAGGGGTCCATGTGAAATTCATCTGCCCCTTGAGTGACATCCTTCACATAGCAGGTCACTATTTGTTGACTAAATGAATGAACACAGCATTAATCAGAAGCCGTTGAGATGAACACTCTTGGAGGTCACTCGTTTGTCAAAGTGAGTTTGGGGATCCTTTACTTGGGGTGGAGACAAGAGGTTGTTGAAAATGTAATTTCATGGATCCTACTAAGATCTATCCGGTCAGAAATAGATGTTAGTACAGTCTGGGGGAGGTGAGGCCTGGAAATCTGTGTTATAAATAAAATCTCTGAGAAGTCTGATCTTTGAGAGCCTTTAAGGACTTACAAGATATGTCAACCCAGTTGGAGTTAGGTCCCCTTAGGATAAGGATGTATAGTGTGATGGCTGGGGGGCTGAGCAATTCTAGTCCTCTGATGTATCTGAGAGGGCATTTGAATCAGCACTGAAGCTGGGAAAGGCAAGCTGTGGTGAATTTTGGTTATGATTTGTAGAGAGCCTGTCTGTCCTCTAATGCAGAGAATCCTGCTAATTCAGGGAGAAGAATATATCCTGGGCAGACAGTTTAATGTGTGTGTGCCCATCAGCCAAAGTGCTGTCAAGGATTGGCTCCAGCTCAGAAGGAGAACCATGTTAGAAAATTCAAAAGGTCACTGGTTTAATGAACAGATTTGGGTGTTTGCTTATTAGTAAAGAAAATTTATCTTAAGCTAGTAAAGCAACAGCAGAAAATCATCCAGTCTTTAGACCTCAAGGTAGGAAAGAACCTCAGTTGGGATGCAAAAGAAAACACATAGCATCCAAGTGAATATTTTAAATGCTTACAAAACTTTAATGGAAAATGGATTCCTGTAGACTTTAGTTACTATGGCCAATGGGCAACTAAGAAAATAATCTATTCTTCCCTACTGATTTTTCCAGGTGATTTTAACCGAGTATAAAAGCCATCAAGAAAAAGAAAAAGAAAAAAGAGCATCCCTAGCTACATAGAGAGAAAAGCAGATAAAAAGAAAGGCACTTCGGCCTTTACATTAAAAGCTTTTTCCTGAGGAAAAGTAGGGTGGTGGTCATAGGTGTCAAAAAAGGTAAAGGGGGACAAGTATTTTAAAAATGATGGTGTTACTGGGCTGCTGCTAATATTTAGAGAGATGGAATTATATGAGTTGAGTTGTGGAGAAAATGGCTAAAGCTTCTATTTTCAGCTTTTCAACAGGTCAGAGGCAGCTAATGAGGGTTATCGGCAGTGGCAGGCAAGCTATCAGCTGCACTGGTTGTACAAGCTTCTTGTGCTAAAAGCAGTGACTAGAGGACCCTTCCCTGAGCTGAAGCAGCAGGTAGAGCAGCCTGTAGGATCCATTTTCCTAAATACTGTGCTCTTCTTTTTTCTTTACATTTTCAGCTTGGTGTCTGTTAGGGGGAAATTTACCTGATTGGATCGGTTAGCCGAAGTTATTGAGTTTCCATTTGGCCAAAGGCTATGTGTCTACCAGCCATGGAAAGAACTCCCTTTTAGCTTTGAGCACTGAGGAGTCTACTGCAGTCCGACGTCCGCCAAGCAGTCCCAGGAGTCTTCTCAGTCTTTTTTTTGCTATATGGTAGAAAGATGGAATGACTTATCGGAGCTGCCCTAAGAGTTTCACTTTAACTAGACTGTCTAAATCTATCTATGTGTGCTCGAGGCCAAATCCTGGCTCTGTGTGTGCGTGCGTGCGTGTGTGCGCGTGCGTGTGTGTGTACGTGTGTGCGCTACTCTGGGCATGTGGTATTTCTCTCTCTCTCACAACCTGGGCCAGTTTGCCTTATCCAGGTTAATTGCACATCTTTGTTATCAGTCTGGAAATGAGGCCATCCTGGCAGTCTCAGACAGAGAGCCACCTTGGCTCTGAGTTATCACACGAATGTTTTGCTCAGGGGCACAGAGGCAAACGTCTTCAGAAGCATCTTTTTTTTCTGAGGTTTTCCAGTTGTACTTGCTTATAGAATTGACAAATTCTGTTTTTTTTTTTTTTCCTACTGTCTTAAATATTGTGCCACTCTTGAAAAAAGCAAGCGGTGCAACATGTACCATGCATGGCTAACAAGAACACTCGATCACCTTTGGGTCCCTGTTCCTTGTTCCCACTGCTGGTGGGTGCCTGATGGTGTGGGTACCCAAGAGGGCCCCATTCAATGTCCCTTTTGTAGTAGTGAATTCGGCAACCGTAGTTGAACAAGCAACCTCCCTGTATGGAGTCATTGCCCTCAGGATGGAGAGTGAAACTAAAATAGGTAGGTGGGCAGGTGGGATTAGGCCCCTGTTGTTGCTTATTCGCTGTGACAAAACCCAGCCCATGGGTTTGCAGCTGAAGCAGGTACTTAGATCAGGCCCCTTTGGAGAAGATTAAATTCACTTCTTGTTTCTGAAGAACTTGTGCTTGCGAGCCTGGCATTGTCATTTTGACTAATGAGTGTTAAAAGAGGAACCAGCATCCTGGATGATCTCCTGTGAACTTCAGGAAAAAAAGTTACAACACCCAGCACTCACTTTACCAATTGTTTAGTCTCACCCAAGTCCCTGGGGCTGGTGAGTTTACACCAAGCTTCATTAATGTCTGTCAATTAGTTTGGAACATGGAGGGCACCTTGATTACCATAATCCTTTGGATCTAATTTCCAATATACAGAGAACATGGGGATGGAAAAATAAGCTGAATGACAAACAGCCTAAAGAAGCAACAAGGAAAATAAATCCAGAGGAATCCAGAGGAGAGGACTCCAGCTCAACAATTGGCCTGCTCTCTTCAGAGACCCAGTGCCGTGCAAAATGATTAAGACCTGGAATTAAGATGCCTTTATTTTGAAGTCAGAAACACACATGTTCAATAGACTAGTGGTTACCAGAGGGGAGGGAGGAGAAGAGAGTGGGGAGTTTGGCAGGGAAAAAATTAATTAAAATCATTTCTTCAAAAAAAATAATAATAATAATTATAAAAATAAATTAAAAAATGTCTCTACAGGTTTGAATGTTATGTCAACAATGTAGGGACTATCGCATCTAATTTTCTTTGTGAAAATTAATAAACAAAAACTTCATTTAAAATAAAGCTAGGCACTAGAAGAGAGAATGAAAAAAAGAAACACGCATGTTAGTAATACCTTAAGGTTTGTTCTGACATCCTTCATGAAGGTGAATCTTTTCCACTAGATGAACCATATGGTTCAATTTATAAACCACAGGGGAAATTGTCCTAATGACTTATATGCAACTCGATTTTATCCAAAAATGTTATTATCTGCCTTGACCACCCAATTTTCCCCCAGGAGTTGATTCTGCAAGTTTTCTAGAAACAACTGCACCCTCACATGTACGAGGTTTATATAGGGTAGAAATTTGGCAGAACATGCTAACGCTCTGAAGGCAAATCCCAAAGAAGAGTTAATATTTGAGCTGCTGCAGAGTCTCTGACGCAAATATGCAGCTTCCTAAAGTGACTGCTTTGGAGGACACAAGGCTCATTTAGGAAGCTCTGGATGTGTTTCTTTTAACATCAGATACATTACTTTATCATCATACCTTGTGAGACAGGGCTCAGGGTCTCCAGAGTCCAGGGAAGGGCATGTTGTTCCTTCTGTCTGAATTTTATCCAATTTCATATCCTGGTTGAGTGGCTGTGAATTGGTGAGTTCTTTTTCAGGTTCTGGAGAGACTTAGCCCTGTGTCATCTGGGGTTTTTATTTTTGGGGCTTTACTATTGTAGTAATCAGGATGCTTCTCCAATAGGTTTTGTCCTAACTGCTATTGAAGTTCTTTTTATAGGTCACATAAAATTTTTATTGTTAATAAAGATGTTTTGAGAGGGTCCACCTGTGGTCTATGATCATTGAACATGACTCACCAATGAGTTAATTAAATGGAGAGTGGTCTTACATCATATTGATTTTCTTTTTGCCAGTCATTTTCATGACTCTCATTTTCAGGTTGTAATTTCGGTGTAATCAAAACTGCACTGCTTAAAATTATGTAATTACTTACATTCACCTCAGGTACTACTGCTCATTTACCCCAGCCTACCAAAATTGGTTTAATCATCTTCAGTGTTATTGTTAGGAAGGTGGGTAAACAACATTGGCTATTAGTTCTCATGTACCTGCTGATTAGGTAGTTTTATGGATGTTTTTGGGTTTACTTATTTGATGCTTGCTAAAATGCTCAGGCGGGCTCTGCCTTGGAGTCAGGGACCCACATTTTGTTCTTCTGACCACGCGGTGGATACACAGGGTTCTAGTTCACCCCTCCAGGTGAAAGGTTACAGCCGCTATGGGTCGGTGTCCGGTGGTGAACTGAGAAAATTATCCTAATTAGTGATTCTCAATTTTATTCTTCTCTGAAGCCACACTAGAGGGATGATGTGAGTTTCACACACTCATAGTAGTAAGATCCATTTACCACCGACTGCCGCATAATGAGACTAAATGCTTTGAGCAAACTAGCCACCAGTCCTTCCTTGATTCACAGAACCGCTGGTTTGTATGATGCCATCTTCCTTCCAAAATACTCTGTAACTAGTGCCTCAAGATCTCAAAAGACAGATGTGTTGCTTTTTCTTTTATGGAGATGGACACTTCAATCTTTTGCTTTTCATTCCATGCATAGGGCATTCATTGAATATCCACTTGTCACACAGTACCAAGCACATTTCATTCTTTATGTCTCATCCTCACCATAAAGCCAACAGGTAGGCATTATTATTCTTATTGTACACATGAAAGTGCTATTGAATTTCTAATACAGAGCCAGCTGAACTGCTAGAATCAGATAGTACACTACTGGAGTGGTATTCTCTCTCCTTGCTAGTGGCTTTCTGTTCTATAGGGTAAAGGAAAATCATGAGTTTCCTGACATAGTTAAATAAAAGGTCAAAATTAATCCCAACTATCCTGAAAGTCAGGAACAAAAGTTCAGGTGTCAATTCTGAAATGACTTTCTGTGTTATCTTAGGCAAGTTATGTAACTTCTGGCAATACTAGTTTCTTCCTTGGGAAAATGAGGGCATTAAAGCAGATAATCTTCCAGTTACCAGCTGACTCTAAAACACTATGAGTCTGTGTAAAACCTTGTATATCATTAGGTTATATCTAAATTATTCTACAATCCTTAAACATTCATTTTTTTTTAAGGAGTAAAAGAGAGAAGATAGCTCAGAAAAAGGTCGGTTGGTAGGAAAATACAGGTTTTAAAATGTTTATGGTAATTGAATTATATAGAAATAATTTAGATTTGACTATTTTATAACAATATTTTCATCTTTATAAGAAAATATTGTAATAAGAGTGTTCTGGAGATTCTGGAAGGTTGCTCCTGACACCAAAAGTTTCTCAATTCCTTTATGCGTTTGAAAATTGGAATTCATGCAAATAGAAGTAGTCGTTTGTGTTGGAATAAGTTCATGGTCATCTTAAGGTTTCTTTTTGTAGGTGAAGATTGATGAGGTGCCTATTGTACTGTCTCGAACAAGATCTGAGAATTTAGGCAGAAGAATGTCATTAGCACACTTTTTGGCACTAGTTTAGGTTTAGGGCTTATGGTAATTGGAATATTTCATTTTGTCATCTTGGGCCCTGGTCTGATTTGATCCAGTGTGAAGTTGGGGCTTGAGCAAATATTTGTTCCACAGGGGGATTTGGACTTGAACGGACTTGCTGGTGGCATCCTGCCACCTTGTGGCCAGCCTGTGGACTTCAGCATTGTGCACTGTCCAATAAGTACGCCGGCTACCCTAGGCTGAGCCCCGTTTGAGAAACAATATGTGACAGACATTTCCAGGCTTTGAGATTCCAAGTACGATTCTGTGAATTCTGTTCATTAGAGTCCTTCTGATGATCATCAGATGTTTTCATTGTGCCCTAGACCCAAAGAAGAGTCAGTAATCCTTTCATTGTTTAATAAGAGTGCTCCCATAGCTGATAGATGGCAGAAATGGAGAAAGATTAAGTGCTGAGAATGTCTGATCTTGGTTCTGCTCCTGAATGGATTCTTGCTTCAGGTAAGCCCCAAATCTGGAGTTGAGAGGCCAGGTTCTTCTTGGTTCTGCAGGTAAAACTGTTCATTCTTGGGATGACCAACTTACATTTCTGTCCTTAACTAATCAGTTACAGAGTTTTACCGGAGTCGCTACATGTCTGTTACTGCATGTGGCAACAGCTGTCCAGAAGGCACTATTTTTATCTGCATTTTATAGAAGTACTGAGGTTCAGAGACATTCAGGAACTGGTCCAAGGTCACTCAGGCGGTATGTGATAGAACTGAGACCCAAACCTAAGTAATGAGAGTCCCCATTAAGAACCCCTGGGCCCTGTATCTGTGAAGTGGAGTAATAACACCTACTTTATTACATACAAAGAAGATGTAGGGTCAAAGGCGAGGATAATGAAATGAAAGCTTTTTTTTGTGTGTGACGAAAGAGATCTACCTGGATGTCGGTTGATGTTTTTAAAAATTATCATTATTACGATGATTATGCATGCCGTTGAGATTATTGCTAGTGGCAAGTGAAGCTTTTCTGTTTCCTAAATGGAAGAGAGAAATGACTTCATGGAGAGAAATATCCAGATTGATTTAAAAGTCATTCGTAGTCATTATTACTCATGTTCTATAATCTTTTTCCAATTCACTGTGCAGTTTCAAATGTAGTTGATTCTAATTAGAGATTCCATTTGTGGGAAATGAATTTGTTTGTGAATTCAATATATAAATGAAAAGGTGGCTTTTGACCATCGAGGGTAACAACTAGACCAGTATGATAAAGTTTTGAGATTTTGGCCTGTAGCTAGGCGAATTGAATAGTTCATTTAATTAAAGGAAAAGGAAGAAAGATCTTCAGACATTCTAAAGGATAAAGAGGACTTCATTTTGTGTTCTGTGTTGGTGGGACTTAAAAAACTTTGAGTGACTGGGTGGTATGCAGATATACACTCACCTCTCTACTTTACCAAGGTAATGCAGTATTTTCATCAGAAAAATAAGTAGTGCTTGGGTAAAACCAAACAAACAAAAAGCAACGTACCTGTCTTTCGTCAAAGCCAATGTTAGGTTACAGGGAAGTATACGTTAACAAAACCTAGCCATAAAGTATAAAGGGACCATACTGGAGGCATAGTATATAATTATTTGGTTTAGGTAGTGCGTATTTACCATTCATTTCCCACACACTGCTCTCACAAATAATTCTTTCAACAGGATAAATCCAGAAAGAGACCCAGGTTTAACCAGCAAGTCTTTGGAGGATACGATCCTGCTTGATATGCAGTAGAATCAATGAGGCAGGCATGAGGACTACCAGTAAGCCTCGCATTAGAGATTTTGAGAACATATCTCTTTGTGGCTTCAGGGATTACTGCTTTGCTGCCCCTGGCAAAGGAATGGTGTGTTGGAAACCATTTTGGTTTATTTTATGAGATATAAATTGCTGACATTCACCACTTTGTATTCACAGTTGGAACACATGACCCATAAATTAAATATTTACATTTTTGTTCCCTGTGTTTTATGGATAAGTGCCTTACATAGCTGAATTTTACTCGTTATTTATCTGTATTATATATTTGGAGATATGCAGGGGCTAGATGTAGAAAAATCACACATCAAGTTCCTTCCCTACACACCACACACACACACACACACACACACACACACAATTTTTGAAGGTGAAAATAAGTAATAAAAATAAAGCTTGAATAGAGTATGTGGAAGGGAGGACATATCAGTTCTGCTCATTTCTCATTAATGGTGTTGCTTGTGGTAGACAACTGGGATATATATTGAGTTGGCTTTTTAAACCACCTTCTTATCCTGCTAAGTTCTACCTAGCTAGTATTTGTGGGGGATGGGAGAGGAAACATTCAACCTAGTATATTACATAAACTGGTACACAGGGCAATTTCAACTTATCTACACTTTGATTCTCCCGGCCTGTATTGAAGATCATTGTGAAACACATCGTTTATTTTGTAAGGAAGTTGTTTCAGTCATTGTTTGATTGTATTACATGATGGATATCCTCTTTATAAAGACTCAGGATAAATTAATTTGGAATCAAGAACAGTTGTACTTCTCCTGGCCAATTCAAAAATATAAACCTATGACACTGAGAATTGTGTCCTTAAGGGATTAACCACTAGAAAGCTTGAAACTAAATTTGCAACTCATGCATGGCAAATATAAAAACTTATGGTATGTATTTTTGTGTTAAGTTTATTTCTGACTCTTAGTATGTTTCTCTTTTTTCTCATTTATATTAGTAGCAAGGATTAGGTTTGGCTCTGAGGAATGGAAAACCCCAAATACTAGTGGCTCAAACAAGATGAAAGCTTCATTTTCCCTGAGGTAAAATTCTGGGTAGGTGGTCCAAGTTTGGAATGGCAACTCCATGATCATCAGGAACCCAGATTTCTAATGTGTTGCTCTGGCATCCTCAACACACGCCTTCCAATTCATGGTACAATGTGACTGTGCCTGCTCTCGCCATCATGTCTGCATCCAGTCAGCAGGAAGGAGAATAGGAGAGAAAAGAAATACAAACCAATCCTTCTTTTTAAGTATACTTACTAGAAGTTGCACAGAAAACTTTCATTTATGTCTCATTGATCATAGCTTAATCACATGATTCACCTAGCTATAAAGACAACTGGGAAATGGCGGTAGCCACATAGTTTAGCTAAAGATAAGGAATATTGGTACTGAGAAGGAAAGGGAGATGGGAAACAAGTAGCAGACTGTAGTACCTCTATTTGTAATTTAGATTGTTTAATGGATCTTTGCGAATAACTTTAAAGTCTCTCCATACTGAGGAATGGGCTGTTTTAAGTAAACGAGGAATAAATAAATTTGCGTTTCTTAGGAGGAGAATGGATCTTGGCAACTGTTTCTGTTTGACACAAGTCAGTCTCAGACAGGCTCTTTGACGCCATGGAGTTCTTTCACAGTTTCTGTAGATCCAAATTTGGGTTGCCCAGAGTGTCAACAAAGGAATGACTGGTGAGCTTGGACTCTTCTCTTTATCTCCAAAAGCCTAATGAGCAATATACATTCACCTGAGCTAAGGCTATACAAGGAAGATAAACTTCCTTGATTTGAAATGAATTTTTATCAATGTAGTATCTCAACACTGTTCTCTGCTGATCGGTTGGGCTTATATAAATCTTAGCTAAAAGGGATGAAATCATTATTACTTAATACATGTGATTTGTTAGGCAGAAAAATATCTTTCAAAGAGTGTGACCCTTGGGGCACCATGAGATGGAAGAAAATGACAAAAAGGATCTGGAATAGTAAAATGTTTGGGTGCTACTGGCTAGAATTGTTGTTTTGTCATGAGATTTTCAAGTTATATTGTTACATTGGAGCAGTATTTTTCAAACTTTAGTGTGCCGAAGACCTTAGGAACATCGTTAAAACTGCAGTTACGTGGGCCCTGTCCACAGAGATTCTAATTCCATCATTTAGGGACATCATTTTGACAAGTACTGGACTAGAAGATGCTGATTGCCCAAAGTCAAACATTTCTAAATGGAGTTCATCAAACTTTCCTTCAAAAAAGAAAATGAACAAGTCATTAAAAAAAATACAGAATTTACTTTAAATACTAAATTGTCTAAGTTTCTGAAGGATCCAGCAGTTTTCCTCCCCCTCACAATCTATTTTGTGAAGCATGGCCCTCAGACCAAATGAGCACAATTAAATTCTTGCCCAAATGTTAATGATTTGATGAGAAACTTTTATCACTCTCTTGTACCATGGCAACCAGTGGACACTGATCCCTGTATGTCAGTTTCCAGGTTGGTCACTCTACAGAGTCCTTGTGTCATAGCAACAGGAGAAAGCTGCAGTTGACTTTGTGTGCCCAAATGCCCTGGAAACAGGGCTTTAATTCCAAGCCCTGATTTCTTTTCCGCAGTTTCCAGATGTGAAGCTGTTTGGACTCTGGGAGTTGGGGCCCTGAGAGAAACATGGTGGAAGAAGGGATTCTGGGACATAAGTGATGTTAGTGGCAGATGTGTGTGTAAATTGGAGCTGTCGGCTGGACCAGCAGGAAATAAGAAGTATAAATCTTAGGGGAAGGGAGTGAATCACATTCACAAAGACAGCTTGAGATGTAGGACAGGAGGTGCATTATAAGTTCTTCGCTCTATGTGAACTATCAAGACACTAGGAAAATTAATCATCCTTTGCCTTTGCGTGTTCATGGGGGGTTATGGTAAAATTAAGATTAGAGGGAAAGAGGGATGGTAGCCTTGAGTTTTCTCAACATTTTAACTATAAAAAAATTTCAAACATACAGCAAACTTGAAAGAATTTTATAGTGAAACATACTACTTGGATTCAACTTTATTAACATTTTATTAACATTTTATTGTACCTATTTTATTCCATTTATTCATCTCTATATATCCCTCTATTCCTCCATCAATATATCTTATTTTTTTTGGATAGCTTTGATGTTAATATTCTGACTGTTGTTTTCTTCTTTCTTTCCAATGCTGGCACTTATTACCCGCCTTTTATTTGTCCTCATCCACCCGTAACCATCATCTTCAATGATTACAATAATGAACATGATGCTAGTAACAAAAATAATTACCATTTATGGAACCTACACTATATGACAAGATAACGCTAGCCACTTTTCTTAATTAATATTTCATTATTTGTCTGAATGAGGAGGTAAAATTATCCCTTTTTTAATGATAAGGAAATGTAGTCTTAGAGATGAGTGACTAAACTAGGATTCAAATCTGGTGTCATCTGACATTTTGCCTTGGCAAGCCAGTTTCAGTGGGGAGCAGGGAACAGCCCTTTAGATTTCCTTTCAAACTGGATTAGTGAAAAAATTCACTAAAATCATCTCAAACGTATTATCAAGATAATCGATAATGTAATTTCTTCATGTAAAGAAGTCTTTAGTTCAGATATAATGGAAAGGCTGATCTTTTAACAATCATTATCTGTGAACCCTCTGGGTATCTGCATTTCTTTGCACAAGAGTGAAGTAGGCAATACTTCTCTTTATCATCATTGCTGAAATTCACTGAATTCTTTTATGGGCCAAGCATTCCACACTCAGTTAATTCTTAAGGCTAATTTTCTGAGGGTAGGTACTATAATCTCCATTTTAGAAATCGCAAGGGTGAGAAAGAACCTTTACCTCCACCCTCTTAGGTTCTGTGACTAGGGCCCACAGGTTAAACTAACAAAAGGTAGATTAACAAGAGAAACAGTTTATATCACATACATGTGGGGGCTTCACAAGAAAAAGAAGTGAAAACCCAAAGAAGTGTTTAGACGTGGGAGCTCATATACTATTTTCACAGAGTAATAAGTTATAAAATAACTAGAAAAAGGAAGGGGAGTAAATAATGGGAAGTAAATTGGCAGTAAATTGTGATTCAAGGGGCAGTAAATTGTGGGAAGGTAACTATATGGGGGAAACTAATGGAAGAAAAGAGTTATTTAGTAAGATTTGTTATACAGACCCAAGTTGGTGCCTTCTTCATTGATAAGAGTTGCTTCCAGTGATTGAGTTGTCCTCCTGTTCCTTGTATGAATGGAAATTTTTGCTCTGCTTTTAGAGAGAAAGAAGGAAGGCAGAGAGCTAATTGCTTTCAGCTCGGAACAATTCTTATAACAATGTGTCATCTTTTGGGGTAGCATACTTTGATCCCCTTCAAGATCAAAGAATTGATCCTCACTGGAGCAGACAGGTCGGTGGAACTGAACAGAAAATTTATGTATACGCCAATACATGGAGCTTTGGTATGTAATACAAGTGGCACCTCAAATAAATGGGGAAAATTGAAACTACCAGTGTTCAATAAATGATGTTGGGAAAACTTCTACATGGCAGAAATGCAGCACAAAAAACTAAAAATACAAATGATAATAGGTGGAAAATATTTGCAATTTATATCAGAGACAAAGAGTTATATTCCCTAATAGGTAAATAACACCTACAAATGTCTGAAGAAAAGACAACTTACCCAATAGAGAAAATGGATGAAAGATAAGAATAGACTATTCCTAGAAGAAGAAATGTAAATGGTTTTTAAATATTCAAAAAGATACTCAGCCTCGTTAAACAAGAAAAATGTAAATTAAAACAACACTGAGATGCCATTTTCTTTGCATTTTGCAAAAATCCAAAGTTAATAAAATACTACTCTCTGTGTGTGGCTGGTGAGAATATCAATCAGTCTAATCTCCTTGGAGGGAAATTTGTCAATATCTTTCAAAATTATAAATGCACATGCCCTAAGTTTAAGCAATTCCATTTCTAGAAATTTCTCCTACAAGTATACTCACATGTGTGAAATGACACATGTAGAGGGTATTTACTGAAGCTTTTTTTTTTTTATAATATGGGATATAACAAGTAGAAGACTATGAAATAAATTATAGTAAATCCATATGATATATACAAAAGAATGACATCTTTGTGTAGTGATTTTGAAAGAGCCCTAGAATCTATTATTAAGTGAAAAAGGGCTAGGTACAGAACAGTGTGTATAGTGTGCTGCCACTTGTGAATCAGGGTACAGGGAGCCGACCTCCTCTCCCAGCAAAGGAGAACACATGCTGCTCTCTTGGGTAGCCTGAGGAGATAGGACAAGATTAAGTTCTAGATCTTGCTCTTGATGGTGAAGTTGCTGGCCCTCCCTTAACTAGGTGAACAGGCCCAAGTACAGAGGGACTTATACAATACCGGCTCCTCCCCTGCTGTCTGCATGGGCTGTATCCAACTGCACTGGTGGGAACCATATTTTTTTATTCTTTGTGGACCAAGACTTCTTTCCTTTTGGACAAGGTCTAAGAACAGTCAGGAATTAGCATTCTAACTTACTTTTGTTCTATTTATGCTTGACAAGTCCGTGTTGGCAGTATAAAAGCCCACTGGAAAAAACAAAACAAAACAGAGAAACCACTTTGAGTTCCAATTTTAGAACTAGAACATTCATCTTTAATCAGATGACGATAACATGGTATGTCACTTACCAAGGGTTTTTACAAAGTGGATGTCAGTTGCTACTGCATGAAATCCCACACAAGCCCAGGCTTGCTATCATGTTTCAACTACCTTCTTAGTTGCCAGCAGAATCTAGAATTTTGATTACCGGTAGACTGACTTTCTACTGAAAGTATGTTGTTTATTCAAAGATCATTTGGCTTTGCCCTAAGGCTTAGCATAAGATAAGAAACATTTGGTTGGGAGATAAATTTCTATGTGTCTCTAGCATTTTTTTAATGTCTTGCAAGGAACTAACAATGAATTTGTGCAAAGATTCAACACCAAGAATGTTTACTGCAGATGTGTTAATAACCCTGAAAAATGGGAAACATTCATAATGGCCAATCATAGGAGGTAGGTGAAATTATAGTAGAGTCATATAATGGAATGCTTCGCAGCCATTTGAAAATGATGATGTAGGAAAATATTTAACAACATGCAAAAGTGTTCGTTATATATTAAGGGGAAAAAGTTGGCCTCAAAATGTATCACAATACTGATCGCCGAATGGCTATACCTTACGGGTTATCAGTGCTTATTATATTTTTGTAATGGGATATGGGTAAAGTTTTTATTTCTCCTGAAGATTATGAATATTTTTTTACAACAAATATGATTGATTACTTTTGCAAGAAAGCATCTTATGAAAGCTATTATGAGAAAAGGTAGAGACAAAAATGCCTTGAGTGCTTTTCCCAACCCAGTTGCAGCAGGCTAGCGTAGGGGGTCACCTCCAACCCAAATCTCTGCCGTGTCCTCCCAGGTCCATGTGGACTTTGGCCAGTTGCTGGCGGAACTATCTGGATCTTATTATTGATGTCTGGACAGTCTGTGCTGTCCGCCTGAGCAGAGGCACTTGTAAAATCCTATAACCTGAATAAAATTCCCATCAAGCATATTCCTGATATTATTGGTAAAAGAAAGGAGAGAGCATTTAAGAAATTCATTTTATCTTCAGGTCATCTAGAAGACCACCCTCCCCACCCCTGCCAGTTTTAGATGAAATTTTGATTGAATTATTTCTGAATACTTCAATAGCTTTTGAGAAAGAACTTTCCTGAGTGTCCAGCTGCAGCCTCCTGTGAGCACATGGTGCTCATTTGAGAACTCCAGGATCTGTTGCTATGGAAACAATAGTCAAGTCAGACTAACATGAAGACCTCTCCTGAGGCCCCAAGAGCATACTGTTTCCTTCTATTTGGTTTCATTTGGCTTAAGTAGATGCAGAAACTTTTACTTTCTGGATTACCTGTTTTTCATGACCAGACATTGACGAATACATGGTCAAAGAGAGCAAATAATTCTCAGCTGTTTGAGACGTCCCTCTCATTCAGGGCGGGTTGACTTTTGATGGGTGAATTCTAATGAGAATTAATCTTTGTTTCACACAAATACTTTTAAGAACTGGCCAGCCTTTCCCAAAAATGGGATTACATTTATTATGGCTCCTAAGGAACAAAATTTTCAGCTGATGGATGCTTCTGTACCTTGCAAACTGCTGGAGCCAAAGTCTGTCATGGCACCATCAGCGCTCACCTCGCATGTGTGTCAGGCTTTCCTACAGTATTTTCAAACTGCAAAGTGTTTTCTTACATTCCTTGTATTTTTAAAAATTCATGTTCCTGCACTATAGCCCTATGAGGTCAAATGCTAATGTAACTCTTACTTTTATTGGAGCCTTAGAAAAGCCAAGTGATTTTTCTCAAAACACAGTAAGTACAGTGAAAATGCCATTATGAAGTGTGTAGGAGCAGGCTAATCAACATTTTTTTCAACCAAGAGTGACCTCATGGTGCTCTAGCTTCCTTGTTACTCCCTTTTGAGGCTCAGTTACACTGATCTTCCAGTTTGTGGCCTGAGGGCAACAGTTTTGAAACTCCTTGGGAAAAACAACATGTAAAGTAAAGAGACTCAGAAAGATTATGAGGGAGAGAAAGGGTGATAAGGAGCAAACCCCCATGCAGGTAAACCATGCCTTCTTCACCTTCCAATTTATAATTCCTAAGCTTAAAATATTCTGAAACACCTAAGCAATGTGTGGCAAATAGAAGTTTCTTTTAAAAGCAAATATGCTGCAAAAACTGAAAACAACCTAAATGTCCATCAAGAGTAGAATGGACACATAAATGGTGAAATAGTCATACAATGAAATAATAATCAGCAATATGAACAGAATGACCCACTGGATAAAACTTACATACATTATGGTGAATGAGAAAAGCCAGAGTCAAAAGAATATGTGCTATATGATTCCATTTACATAAGTTCTATCTGAACCTTTTATCTGAACTGATCTATAGGGGAAAGAAATCAGTCAGGCTAACCTGGTAGTATAGCGGGGTGAGATTTCCTGGGAGGGCACTAGGGAACTTTCTAAAGTGAAGAAAATGTGCTCCATCTCTATTGGAGTGATAGTCGCATGGGTATATACATTTGTCAAAACTCATCAAAGTCTACACTTAAAATCTGTGTATTTACCATATGTAAATTATACCTCAGTGAAGAAAAAGTGTATTTTTTAGCTTTTCTCTGTGTGGCATTCTTCTAACTGCTTTACAGATTTATCTTACTTAATTCTCACAAAAACATGGGAGAGGCGATATGTTTATTTGTACTATATAGATGGGAAAACAGAGTGGTTACAAGAATATCTATGGGAATGGAGCTAGTGTCTGGGCCCAGGAGTTGAACTCTGGCTCCAGAATCAAACTTCCAAGCCTGCCAGAAGTAGCAACCGGCTAGTTGTTTTCCATTTCCTATAAGAGCTTTTCTAAGTATCATAGCAGAACAATTGCTCATATAAGCAGAAAGAATCTGGTTACTTAAATATGCCTATTTATGTTGGGAGTTTGGATCCATTTAGCTTCCACATAAACAACATTACTAAATTGCAGACTGGCCTTGCAGATTATCAGGAAGGCCAGTCTCCTGAACATTGTTTGCTAATCAACTGTACAACAACACAGCTAATGTAAGACAAGCAAAATCATGTGCCTGACATTGCCAAGAAATTAAGGCAAAAGTGATTCAGGCATTGGGCTTGAAAGAAGACTATCTACTCCAGTTTGATAGTTATAACTTATTGTATTATCTATAGAGAACAATTATCAGTGACATCAAAGTGTTAAGTGTGGCCAAATACAGGAGAATGAGATTGAGGTGAGAGAAAATTTCTAGTTTGTCAGTTATATACTTGCATATCATTTGCAATTTTTATGAGTATGCATTTTTTATGAGATTTTTAACAGTGACCCAATTAACTGTTTCTGCTTATGTGACAGTTAGCCATTTTACAATATTCATTCATTCGTTCATTCATTCATTGAATAAACACCAAATGTCTACCAGATGCCAGATACTAGATACTGAAGACACATAGGATTTAGCAGTCTCGTGGTCAGTAATGCAGGCAAACAATTATGGAATGAGGTAGGTACTCTACAGTTGATGGGATTTTGATTAGATCAAGAAATACTGCCCCAACTCTGCTTTTAGCCATGGGTTTAGTGGCTTTATATGACTGGGGGTGGGGGTGGCATAAGAGTTAAAGCATTTCTGAATGGCCTAAGGATTTACAATCCTCTTCTTTATGAATATTACCAGAAGCATGCCCAGTACCTGGAAGATACAGGGCTGATTCTATATGTCGACATGACTTTGTGAAGATAGCAGTTTTTTTCTAATCCTGGTTTCTCATGGTAAAATGGTTGTTTGTCAGTTGCCGGAGGGCTAAATTTCAAGGCTGTCATTTGGGTGCTTTTCTCTGTTCCATGGCTACAGGCCATATCCTCCTCAATATCAGTCACTGTCTTCCCATTTTGAAAAAGGCCTAAGGGGTAAGAGAGGCTGACTTGGTGCAGATTCATTGTTTATTTTCTAGAGTCTTTGGAAATGAAAATACCAAGTAGCCCAGTAATGACCAGGATTGAAATTATTCATTCTACATCCAGGGGGATGTCATATTGCCTTTGTAATATAAAAGAAAACATAATTATTATCATAAGCTTGTGCTGTCTTTAGATCCAGAAAAAGAATTGGTAGGTGTATACTTTCCTTTCTGCTTGAGCTTAAGACAAAGTTGTTTTTTAAAAAAATTAATTAACAGGTTGTAAAAAGTAGCTATTTTCAGGACCATATGGTTCATTAGCACCACATGGTGCGCCTGTACCAGACACCTCGTCCTTAAGTCCTGTGTTCCTGCCTGTTTAAAATTTGAATGATTGCCTCCCTTTCCCCTGCTCTAGTACGTTCAGGGTAGTTTAATCCTTCCTGGCACACTATGTCCTTCAATACCTTCTTTATAAGCATGCCTGATTTCAGAATCGTTCTGTAATTGGGAGTCAGCCTCACTGGGCAAGTGCACGTCTTAAACCCTTCACAGTGGCCTACCAGCCCAATTAAACTACAGAAATATAAAAGCAATTAGTTGAGAGCATTTGCAAAATACATGCATGTTAGGAATTTGTGTAGTTACAGAGACTTTGCCACTCAGATCTAATTGCTTGGATGTGCTGATTTTACCAATGGAAAAAAAAATCAAAGAAAATTCTGCATATTCCATGACTCAGTCTATTCTTGGCTGAGACCCTGAGGCCTCTATAGGGTGAAAGAATTTGTTTATAATCAGTTTCTGTATTGGGGAAGGAAATTTCTGGCACCCCCGCACCCTTGCAAACTGATGGACACCAACAAGGAGAATAATAAGCAGTAAAGTGAACTTCCATCTTCATTGAAATTAGGACACATTCACAACTAGACTCATATTAGTGTGTTTGCAAAAGGGCTTTCAGGTTAGTGAAAACTGTACCAATGTGAAGATACGCTTAAAAAGAAGGCCGAGGGCTTCAAATTTCATGGGCAGACTAGACATAATTCAGAATTCTTCAAAATAGATGTCACAGCCTTCACTTGAAACAACATCAGGGTGCATAGGCTGACAGCAACATGCTGTGACCTCAGACGACTGAGCAAACATGTAAAAAACATAGATACACCATCTTAGAAGACTATAGGTGGTAGGTGGAGGATAAATTGGGGGGAACAAATAGCCCTTCAGGTTCTATATCTGCTAAAGAAGAGTGAAGATGTCACCACGCACTAAAAACCTCTACTAAGTGATTTCACTGGGAGCGTGTAGCCCATTGTCTCATTACATAGAATGAGACGTATACACACATGCACACACATAATGGCAAGGAAGGGAAGGACAGAGATAGAACTACATATAATGACTTACAGAAATTTCCAAGGGATATTGCTAAGTGAGAAGAAGTTGAAGGTGATATGTAAATAGACTCATTCTATTTGTATAGAAACAATAAACCTCTCACATTCTTTTATGTTTACATGTGGTAGTAACAATAACGATTTCAGGGGTGTGGTACTGGAAAGAGCTAGGGTCAACCATGTGAGGAGAAAGGTGTGTGTATGTGTGTGTGTGTGTGTATACGGTTGGTTGCCGACTTACCACGGTTTACTTATGATCTTTTTACTTTGCCATGATGTCAAAGCGGTATACACTCAGTAGAAACGCTACTTTAAATTTTGAATTTAATCTTTTTCTGGTCTGGTGGTAAGATACTCGTGACATTAGGCAGTGGCAGTGAGCCGCAGCTCCTGGTGAGCCACATGATCTCAAGAGTAAACAACTGATACTATAAAGTGTACTGTGTTGCCAGCATTTTTTGGATATTGTATTTGGTGTTTTTACATCTCATGTCTACAAAATGCCTATCTGTGTCTCCTGCTTCTGATGCGAAAAAGATGAAGGCAAATACTCTTTAGATAAAACTAAAGATAATTACCCAGCTGTAGGCTAATGTAACAGTGTTCTGAGCACATTTAAGGTAGACTAGACTAAGCTATGATGTTTGGTAGGTTAAGTATATTAAATGCATTTTCAACTTATAATATTTTCAACTTATGATGAGTTGAAAATATCATCATTTTTAAATTATAAATTGATACTACTTTTTATAATTTGAAAAAGAAAAATGCTTAAAAAACAGGGCAGTAATTGTTTTCCTTGAATAAAAGAGCTCAGACAAGAGCTAAGAGCTACAAACATCCAAGAAATAGTAATGGCAACAGACAGAATTTGAAAATTAGTTCATCAGAGGGGCATACTAGAAACAGCAAGAAATTCTCTTAGATTCTTAAAAGTAAAACAAAATAGAAAAATGCAAAGAATTAAAAAGAGAAAAAAAAGAAAAATAAGACCCATAGCAGATAAAGAACATATGAATAATTAGCATCTCTGACACACTAAGCCAAAGGCTTTTATGAAGGCCAACACAAGAACATAAAGAATAGAAGGAAAAGACATATAAATATGTTTTCATAAAATAAAATCCATATATTAAAGGGGCACATTGAGTTCCAAGAAACGTTTGATACAAATGACCAATAACTAGAAGTATTCTGGTATGTTATATCTCAGAGATAAAAGATCCTTTGGGCATTTAGCTTGCTCCTTCACCACCACCACCACCACCACCACCACCACCACCACCA
This sequence comes from Pteropus medius, assembly GCF_902729225.1. Taxonomy (NCBI): domain Eukaryota; kingdom Metazoa; phylum Chordata; class Mammalia; order Chiroptera; family Pteropodidae; genus Pteropus; species Pteropus medius. The sequence goes on along the minus strand of NW_024346150.1, from coordinate 4,377,136 downwards.
CCACCACCACACACACACACACACGAAAGTGAACTATTTACACATAGATTTTTTAAAATTCCTCTTGCATATGCACAAAAAGGAAAATATAAATTTAAGGTATTTCAAAACCCTTTTCCCATTCTTCCATGCGAATCACAATTTGTGTTTGTGCTTTCTCAACAAACTGGCCTTTATGGTATGAAGAGCTTTGGTATTGAGCATTTCATTAAAGAGCACCCCACCATTGTCTCTAGAAGTTTCTTCTGAGACACATTAAGTCTCAGAACCCATTAAGGAAGCAAGTTTGATGATGATGCTTTCCTGGTCAGTGGACGTATCAATGGAAGGTTTTCAGATCTCTACCAGGACTTATTTTTCTTCCTCGAGTGGTCCTTACATGGCTTTTTGACTTAAGTGTAGTGTCAGTTTCCAGTCCTGTATCTAGGAATGTAACCAAATTTGCACATGAATAGGCGTATAGTTATCCTCTATAACTGATTGACTCCTTGAAGGGAGACGTGAATATTATGCATCCATGTGGTCTATCATATTATTTCTTCAAAATATTCACTATCCCTCCCTATGACAGGATAGTTCATCCGTGGCCATTGACATTAGCCTTGCCACATGATTAGCTTTGGATAATGGAATATAGTAGAAGTGAAAGGTGCCACTTCCTAGCAGAATTTTTAAGAGACATCATGTGGTCCTCACCTTTCTTTTCCCTCTCTCATAAGACGAACATGCCCCACATAAGGCCTGCTCCTTTAGCCTGGGTCCTGGAAATGAAGACAATGTGAAGTATGGCCAAAATTGACCCTCAATAAACATATGTGAGTGAAAAATGAACTTGTAAGCCACTGAGAGTTTTGGCTTATTTGTTACTGCAGCACAGTTTAACTTAAGTTGACTGGTATAACTGTCCAACCACGCAGGATTTAAAACCTAGTTTTGGGATAGTCTATGCACTCTCCTTAAGGACTCCTGATTCTTCAGGACTTCCTCAGAGCAGGCAATGAGGGAGTTCTTCATGTAAGAGTCAAGTTTAGGCAATTTCGGGTCAGCCAGGGTGAACGCAGAATGTCCTCACCTAAGATGTTTTTAAAACAAGCCACTCTGGACCACTTAGAGATTTGCACTAAGTGGCTGTGGCTGAGTCATGGCACAGTTGTTGTGAGCTATCATTTATACCTGTATTCTGGTTAAATGCCCTGAAATTCTAAGGTTAGAAAACATTTTTGGGACACCATAGTAGTTCTCAGTGGGGAAGGGGCTGGGTTGGGGAGGAAGATTCTGTCGATCTGAAGGGTTCAGTTCTATTTTTCTTCTTTCCAATTAAAGCTGATTTCATGATGGAAATACCAATCCATGGAGAATAGCTTTTTTTTTTCTTCTCCCCAACGCAGGAAAATCAGCACCTATACTTAGAGTTCTGTTGGAGAAGTGGCTGAACTCAGAATGTATTAGGAATCCAACTGCAGTTCAGTGTTGATGGACTCAACAACTGGCAGCAGTTTTTCCAAGAATACAAGCTGTGGTTTCCTCCTGGGATGACCTGGCCGGGACCGTTGACAACAGAGCTAGTGGAAAGTAGAATTACACAGTTAGTTGAGCCTTAGAAGATAGAAACAGTAGATGAGAAGATGACACATTAAAAATTAGCATAGGGTGGGAAGATGATTTACCCCCTCACATTCTGGTTAGAGAGAGTTAAGGACAGAGGCACTAGAGAATTAGTTTTGACCCTCAAATCCTATTTGGCCTTAAGGGCTTCTCCTAGTTTCTCCAGAATAAGCAAAGGATTGAATCAGCCCTTGTAGAACACTTGTACATTAAGAAGGGCAGGTCAGGTGGGGATATTCATTATGTGACTGACTCTGTAGAGTCAACAGAAACTGTACAGGGTGGGTGTGGCTGGCATGGATCACTGGTGGCACCTCATCCACCATAGCCCATCACCATGTTGCCAGGACAGTCTGCATTGCTTGATCCCCTTGAAAGGGAGGCAGTACCTAGTAACTGATATGGGGTACTAGCTAAGGGCATGGACTCTATGGGCAGAAATTTTCTTAGGTCTTTCTGTCTTGATTGTGTGTGTACTCATTTTGCTTCAGTAAGTGACATAGCCTCTCCAAGCCCTGATTTTATCTAATGTTTAACAAAGCAAGAGTGTCTTACTTATACGGTGGTTGCAAAGTTTAAGTGAGCTTATTCATGCACAGCGACTAATACACAGCTGGGGACATGTTAAATGCTTGAGCAACACTGGCTAGTGTTATGACTCCTGGTCTTAGTGAAAAAAAGTCAAAATGAGAGGTGGTTAGAATTGCCACACACGTTCTTATATTTAAGTAAAGTAAGTGTTACAAAATTATAAAAATAAGTGGATGGGGGCTTTAATGGATATAAAGAAATTATAATTAAGAATACAATACCTGTTCAATAGACTCTGGCAACAAGATACTACATTGGTTGTATTTCTAGGTAAACTGGAGTTGAAGGCATTCTCTAAAATGTGATGGCAGTTGATGTCTACAGGGGTGCCAGACAGTAGGCCTGGAAGTAGAACAGAGTACCAGTGATTTTATTAATTAACAAAGAGTTTCTCCACCATATTCCACACATTTTACTTTATAATATCCAATGGCAGCTCTGCCTCTCAGCTTTCTGCAGCAGTAGTTTGCTGTGTGTGCAGGTCGGATGCACTGCCCCACTGAAAGCTGCCATCCTGTGGGCACAGGGAGATAGGACTCAAAGGACAGGATACAGTACCTGCGATGCAGGCTGTCATGAAGCAGGCTATGGTCCCTGAAATCAGTGCTCTCACTGCCCCTGAAGTGATGTCACGCTTTCTGGAAGGAGCCATGGATGCTGGGAAACATGGAAGCAAGCATAAGAGATTACTATTGAGGCTATTGATTAATTCCAAATTCCTAGCCTCTGAGAGTTATTCTGGGGTTGGAGCATCAGCTAAGTTGACTTAAAAAAAAAAAACAAACCCAAAAACAAAAACAAAACTTAGCTGGGAAGTTCAAGGTTCAAGATCTTAGTGATGAGCTCCATATCCAGAGAAGTTCTCTGGTATGTGGGGAAGGAAAGAAGTTTGTCTGCACAAAGAAACAAGTCCTCAGTTTTATCCAAAAAGCTCCTAATATGTTGGGGTATGGCAAGGCAAATGGGTTGCATGGAAGGATTGTCAATATTTGCAACTCATCCATAACCATCTACTTTCTATGCTCACGGCAGACATAACAATTTAATCATAGCATTTTCCTACTGAACTTCCACTGGACCTCAGAATCCTTCTCCAGGTGGCCATTATAAATCTCTTGAAATTGGCATGCAAAGTGAAACCTATGTGTCATCTCTGGGTGGAGAAGAACCTGTTCATTTGAGGAAATTCTTCCTCAGGTTAGCTTGAGTATACACAGGAAACCCTCATTGTAGAGCAGGAATAAAAAAAAATTGACCCTAAGGGATTTACTGCTGTTGCAGGGCCCCTTTTTACCCCTCTGACATGAATAATATTAGAGCAAAGTGGAGATCTGAAGCATGTTTACATCACATCTGTTGTTGAATATTCTTTTCACTTACTGAGTGCGCCGATCGCTATTCCTAGGGAACTGATATTGGCAAAGCCACAGAGAGCATAAGTGGCAATTGTCTCAGAACGGATCTGTGAATAAGCAAAAACACACAGACATATACATGGGGTGACCCAGCTTATAAATCTGACATCCTAACTAGGCTTCCTATTGTGACTATGGAATTAATATTGACAAATAAATGTACAATGCATGGTGCCCAACACTCATTGCTTCCTGGACTCTTTTTCCCATCTCCCCTTGAATTTCAAGGGAAGGATAGGGGTTGTGTGGATTCGGAGATTCTCTGAATTGGGATTGGTTGTCTTGGCCTCTACAAATTGCTACTTTCTACACAATGATAACTTCTAATATTCAATAGGATCTGGCCACCCGTTACAATGTGCCAGGCACAGTATTAGCTGCTGAAGATACAATATTGGTCCCAGAAAACATTCACATTACATTTATTTGACGAGAGACATTTGCAATGTATGAAGAACTGTTATAACTCAGTAGTAAGAAGATAAGTACCCAATAAAAAACAGATAAAGAGATTTCGCAAAAGACACATGAATGGCTAACAAGCACATGAGATGTTCAACATCATTAATCATCAGGGAAATGAAAATTAAAACAATGAGATACCACTACACATCCACTAAAATGGCTAAAAAGATGGACCATAGCAAGTGTTGGCAAGGATGTAGAGCAATTAACGCTATACATTGTGGTGGGAATGTAAGCTGACACAGCCTGTTTATAAAATACAAACATACTTGGCAGTTTCTTATCAAATTAACATACACTGCCTGTATGGTCCAGCAACCACCCTCCTAGGAATTCTCCCAAGAGAAATAAAAACAAATGCCTACAAGAAAACTAGATGTGAATATTTATAGTAGCTTTATTCATAATAGCCCCAAGCTGGAAATAACCCAAATGTCCTTCAACAGGCAAATGGACATTGTGATAACCATAAAATAGAATACTGCTCTGTAATAAAAAGGAAAATAACTAATATATGCAATAACATGAATGCTAAGTAAATCCATTTATACAAAATTCTAGAACAAGAAAAAGTAACCTACAGTAAAAGATAGATCATTTGCTACCTGGATCTGGGGAGGGGGTTGTTGGCTACAATGAGACTTGAGGGAAATTTTCTGGGAGTGATGGAAATGTTCTATATCTTGATTGTGGTCGTTGTTACACAGGTGACGCATTTGTCAAAATTCGTGTACACCCAAAATAGGCCTTTTTGTATGAAATTATACTTCAGTAAAAAAGGTATAATTTAAAAGGAATTATCCTAGGAAAAGGGAAGCTCACAGATATCACAGTAGTTCCTCTCAGTCTGGCTGTGGTATATGCTGGCCTTTCTTTGTTCCTCAGCTCTGACTATCCCGTAGGAATATTAGGTTGCCTCTTAGAAGAGAATTAAGATCCTTCTCACAGGGCAGGGAGAAGATGGAAGGTGAACTTGTAAAACCATGAATATGGCCCTCTATATATATTCTCATAGTCAAGAGGCGCTGCTCAGGCCAGATAATTCTTTCTCTGGTTGAGGGAGTGACTGTAGGAGGCTCAGAGGATTCAGTGGACTTTGTTTTTCACCATAAGCATATCCAATCCGGTAAAGGCACCCACACAATTGAGGTAATAATTTTCTTCTCAAAATCCTGAAAAATCTATGATTTGGTTCAAAGAACAAACCAGGTCAATGCTACATTCAAAGTAGTGGTGCCTTTTTTTTTACTAACTGGAATTTTTAAAGCTCACATTCAAGACTCAAGTGGTCGTGGTAAGTTTTTATTGATTATAAGGCCCCTCTCCTTTTTCATGGTTTCTGAGAGCCCCTTTGTTGATTTTCAGTCAGTGTGCATATAGCAGGCAGGAAAAATATTTCAAGTATTCGAGCAGTCCACTGTTTCTGAAAAAGCTCGTTCTCATCCCCTGCTCTCTCTAGTGTGCTTCATTTAGTTCAATTGGTTCAAATCAGGCAAGCCTATTAAGAGACTGTGGGGAGGGAGATGGCATAAAGCACTTGAGATTCCTCTTTCCCTTTTCTGGGGAGCCGTGGAGAGGGGACACACAGATGTGGCCATGTAGGGTTTTATAATAAGAGGAAAAGAAGGCTGGGGTGATTCCACTTGGCCTTTTCCCGTAAATGTGTAAAATTACATGATGGAAGGACCTGCACTGCACTAGGAAATTAATAATACGTTCTACAGCTCTCCTTGCACAAGAGCAAAAGTGCCGTACATACAAGGACAATGGTTGTAGCACTACCTCCAATAGCAAAAAACTGGTCGTAGTGTTGTCAACAACTGGTTAAAATAAATTACAATGTGCTCATAAAATAGAGTACTATGTCTCAGACGCTGACATGGCAAGGCATATGTCATTAAGTGCAAAGAGCAAGGTTAAGAACAGTGAGCATAACATGGTACATGGAGAGGGGCTGAGTGGCAGAGAAATAAGGAGGATGACTTACTTTCCCTCTACATCTTTTTATACCTTTTGAATTCTGTATCGTGCTATGTGTCACTTGTAAACAAACAGTTATTATCATTAAGGAAGAGAACATGATAGAGCAATAAAGAGCTCATCCTGGGTATGTAGGTACAATTTATCTTAGATGGAAGTCAGCAGTGGGCATAATTCAATGGATCGCACTGGAGTTTTGCCTCTGTACCCAGATTGCACACTCCAGTTATGTGATACCTTTTCTAGAGACGGTTGGGACACCATCACCACTTCTTGGTTGGTAAATAAGAAACTGCAGGGACTCATCCCCATTTTGTTGACTGGAAATAAGAAATCTAGAAAAATAAAAATACTTTTCCTATTGCGACTCAACACTAGTAGAAGCCATTGAGCTTATATTTCCAAATGTCCTCTGTGTGGCTGTCTGTGGCTGGACTCATCCCCAGTCCAAATCATCTCAACCATTCTTGTCTTCATCCTCTTAATAACCTGCTCACAAAACTGCTTAGCACTGCCGGAACTGTGAGCTTGCTTTGCTCACTAACAAAACCACTTTTCTCCTGGCAGCTGGCAGTGGGGATGGAAAACATTTCACTTAATCTAGCCTATTGTTTACTTTTGGCAGAGAAGTAAGGTGGTTAGTGGTGGCATCCAAACAATGAGGACATGGGCCAATCTCCACTGTGCAGTCAGTTGAAGAATGAACATTTGAAAAACAGGAGACCTACAGAACCACTGTTCATATCAGATATGTGGGTCAAAATGCCCCGATCATAAAATACAAATCAGTACTCTCCCAGAGTATGCTGTCATATCTGTGTAATATATAGGAGTAAATTTGCATGTTTGGCCTTCGGGAGGCTGGGAGAGATGGTGGTGGTGTTCAGAGGTGGTAATTCTCAATTAGAACCTTGGGTAGCATGCTTTTCCTCCCCTTTCCTTTTAAAGCCAAATATGTACCTAGAACATTAATTCCAAATGGATTGTTTCAGTGAATAATGGTGGTGGTCAGAAATGTTCACCATTTCCCTAAGAGTTTCCATGTGCAACAATTCTGTTCTTTAGGAAAGTAAAAATTGGAGACTCAGCTGCAAACATGGCTTAAGTAATGGCCTCATCTGAATTCCTTTATTCTATCTAGACCAAAGAGACATGAGCATCTCCTTGCAGCCTATTGACCTGAAATCCTGACATAGTTAGAGGATGCTCGTCTCAGAGGTTCAGACCACAGACCCTGAGCTGCTTCTTTTCTCTCATCCACTTGAAGAGTTGCAACTCCGTCTCAATATTTCTTTAGGATATCCAGGCACTATGTTGCATGTAGGTGGTTTCTCAGAGTTCATAGAATTCTTTAAGCTGGAAAAAAGAAGGCTTCATGATCATTAGACTATGAGCCTCATTAGGGTAGAGGCCTTATCACTTGTTCAATACCATGGCCTCAGTATCTAAGTATGCTGTACACAGAAGGTATTTAATAAAGATTTGTTGATAGATTGATTGATTCCAGTCCAGGAATCACACACATGTACACTAATTAATTCAAAATAACTGAAAATTATGAGGTGCTATGTACATTATGAGCTCCAAGAGATCAGGGATTTTGGTCTGTTTTGTTCTCCTGTATATCCGAAGTGCCTTGCATGGTATCTGACACACAGAGGCACTAGTAACTATCTGATAAATGTATATATATGATGAAAAATGTACTGAAATCAAAATATTGACTCACCGACATATATTGCTGCACGCCATTTACAAATTTGGGTCCAGCTTCTTTCCTTAAATTGATCAATTTTGAGAGGTGCTCATAAGCCACAAATTCATTGAAGAATGTCTTATAACCTATGAGTTTGGCAACCATAAAACTATCTTGCCAGTCCACGCCCATCATGAAGGAAAAGGGCATGAAGATGTAGGAGCATATTAGCTAAAAAAAAAAAAAAAAAAATCAAAAACAGATACTTTACGAGAGTAGTGATTAGCTTCTGCCTCACCTTCATGACAAGATTGTTCCTGCCCCTCTGTGTCTCCTTTAGGCATAGAAATCCCTTCACGTACCCTTGCCCACCTTTATCCATTAGGAGTCAAGGCTGAAATTAGGTCATTTGAAGTAATCTGAATTCTTGGGTTGGGTCAGGAGAGAATGACTGAATGTTGGGGGGAGGAGAATGGGGGGAAGAAGGGAGAGGGGTGGGGAGGTGGGGAATACACGATAAGTGTGTACACTGGGTAAGAGTACATTACAGGCAGTTAGGGAAGTCTGTTCACAAACCTTTTATTTTTAAACAAAGATAGGTGGAAACAAAATGGAGGAGAAACATGGGAACATTATACCTCAAAACTCAGTTGTGGGTAGTCAAGCATGTTTCCGAACCAGGACAGGGCTGAATTCATAAAAGATAATAAGGCAATGAAGGCAATCAGGTTTACAGCGATATTTGCCACCAGAGAGATGGATGAGGACGCTCCCTGTGTTGCAGCTTCTAGGAGATTCCTCGAATCACTTTATCAAAAAACAGTAATCCCAGAATTACCAAAGAGTTGTCGGTGGATGGACGCCATTTCCATCTTAATCAGAACTCATTCAGATGGAGAAACCAACTCTCGGGCTCATGCTTGAGTCAAAATTCTCACCTGGATTCCATGAAATCGTGATGGCATTTGTAATTATTGAGTATAGATGATGGTGTCTGCTATACAACTCTTTTAATATGGTCATTTATAATTTAAAGATTGGGAAAAGATGAAAATAGGTTTTAAAAATTACACTTAACTAAAAGTAGCTACAAGAGAATATTTATAAAATATTCATGATTTAAGAACTAATAATTCAGGGTCTGAATATCTATCACCTCATTTAAGAAATGGAATGTCACCATCATCTTTGAGTTCCATTCTCCTGCCCCCCATGCACTCTTTCTTAATCTCAACCTCTTTTCTCTAATCTCAGAAATAACTGGCTCTCTTGAAATTTGCTTATTATTCCCTTTCTTTTCACTTTTCCTACTTGTCTGTATCCCTAAATAATGTGTAGCTTTACACATTTGCTAACTTTATAAATGGAATCACACACATTCGATACATTCTTTGACAACTTGCTTTTCACTCATGGTTATGACTTTATGTACTTATGAACAAAGGATGAATCTCAAAAATATGTTGGCCGATTCATTTTTTTATTTCCTGAAATACTTTTGAACAGCCTAAAGTCCTTAATTTTTTCCATGTTTTTCTTTTCTTTTACACAGGGCCAAAGAAAATGAACTGATGAGGGGTTAAGGATATTTATATCACACTATCTCTTCCCTATTATATAAGAAAATTCTAGAAATGATTAGCCTATGGCTTTCCAACGATCTTAAACCAAAACTCAATGAACACTATACTATGTTTAAAGTAAAATTTCTACATTGAATAGTCAAGGAAATGTATTGACATCCAGGTATTTAGAAAGGTTTTCCTTAAGTGTTGAAACAAGATTTTTGGGGTGACGTCTAAATAGTCACTGGGAAATTAAATTCAGTTTACTGCCATAATTCACTGTGCTCTCCGATTATCAAATATTTGCTGTACTTTGAATTTGGACCACCGTGCACTGTCCCCCACCACTCCCAGCTTGTGTAGTCATTAATGTGGTGAACATGTTCTACTCACCCATTTTCCATTTCCATGGCATTCTTGAGGGTTATTTTAGGTGTTTCTGTCTCAGGCCAAAAGAGTTTAGCAACAGCCAGTGATGCGGGTGCTGACATAACTGATGCAGTTAACAAGTGGGTGGATGAAACCTGTGATTTCAGGAGAAAATGCCAACTTAGGTATAGCTTTTCTGTTATACTCAAAATGAATGACCCACAAGTCTTATAAGAGAAAAGATGGTCAGGGACTGATCCTATGCCAGAAAACAATGTTTCTTTGGAGGCTTGGAAAAGCTCAGTTAGCCAAGTCAGCATCACCTTGAGAGTCAGAGGGAGAAGGGAGGAATTTGTATTAATCATATCCTTGAGGAGAAGCACAAAAATAAAGTCAAGTCATTTCAGAAGAGAATTAATTCTATGCTGTAGAAACTTTCAAAGAAGTCTCTTCCATCTTTTTGTTGTCCTTTTGAATGTTTAAATAGTCCGTAAGGCCCATATTATGTCATCAATTTAGATAAGGGATGTCTGGGGTGCAGGCATAGATACACCCCTCTCCATCTTCCTTTTGCTCTCCTGAAATCCTTTGTGTCTTTACACAATATGTGTTAATCCAGAGTTACTTTAATCTGTAAGCTATTTCTGTTTTCTTCACTGCTGGTCCACTTAAACTCTTTCCCCACCCCTTCCCACACCTTACTGTTTCTCCATCCTTGTCCCTGTGTTTTCAGAATTCCAGAATCAGCACCTCTCCCTACTGCTATCTGGAGCTTGTCCAGCTGCTATTTCTGATGTCCTCTTGCCCCTTTTCTTCCTCCCTCTTCCTACTCATTGGCTCCCCGAGGCCCAGATGAAGTCTTGGAATGAAACTTGCCTATGTCGTAAGAATTCCTAATCACCTGGGTCACTTCTATCCTATTTCTCCACTAGGGGTTTGCCTCTATGTGTGGCTTGTAAGCTCTGTGCTTGGGGCATGTGCACCAGCTATCATGATGTTCTCCAGCCCCATACCATAGGCCACCAGCTCTCTAACTGGGATGCACATTGGAATCTGGGGATTTAAAATATATATTGATGCCTGGGTCTCATCCCAGGAGATTCTGGTTTAATTACTCTGAGATATGGGCCTGGGCATAAGGGTTTCTGAAAGCTCCAGGGTGATTCTAACGTGCAGTAAAGTTTGGGAACCGCTGCTGTAGGCCGGAGGTCAGAAAGCATTTACTGTAAAGGGCCAGGGAGCAAATATTTTTGACCTGTAGTACCACAACTATTCAACTCTGTAGCATAATAGCTGCCATAGAGAAACAAATGGGAGTAGCTAGTTTCCAAGTAAACTTCAATTACAAAAAAAAGGGAGTGATCTAGATTTGGCTCATGGGCCACAGTCTACTGACCCCTGGTCTACATTACCTTTACTAATGTCAGTAATAGTTTTATTTATTTATTTTTAGACAATTAAAATTTTCAGCCAAAGTAACCTCATAACATTTCATTCTGTGATGGTTGGATATAATTCACCTTTAGGTGGCAGGGATCTGAATGAAGCCCCAAAGCTCCTTGGGGTCACTCCACTCAAATGCCAAAGGAACTGTGACCAACTGTATAGAAAAAAGGACACTCTTTTGGCCTCCTTACCCAGTAGCAATGGAAAAGGAAAAAAAAAAGAAAGAAAGAAAAAAAGAAATAACAAAAGTAAAGGAAGAAGAGATTGTACTTTCCATAGATTAACCTCCAAGTATTCTTACCCCAAAAGAAATGTATGCGCCTAAGACACTTCCAGCAATGGTAGAGAACCCAGCGGTCATGATCGCGTGGAGTTCGGATCTGGTGATGTACGGTAAATACGGTCGGACCAGCAGTGGAGACTCGGACTGGAAACGAAGAACAAGATTAAATGTTCCCTTTCAAATTTGGGAGTCTTTGCCAATCTACTCAAATTTCCATTCTCTAAAAGCAGTATTTCTAAGAGTGTACCTCAGACCAGCTCCATCAGCATCACATGGGAACTCCTTAGCCATGCAAATTCTCAGACTGACTGAATCGGAAACTCTGGGAGTAGGGCAAGGAATCCAGATGGTTCTGATGCATGCTAAAGTTTGAGGACCCATGCCATTGATGTCTGAGTCATTTAAACTCCAGGTCACTGTGCTTATGGTACAGAGCCATGTGTAAAGTTTGCAAAGCTTGCAAGGCCAAATGGCCCCAACCTATCCTAGGATTGAATTCTGGTGGCTGCATGTGCTTTTATAAGGTGGGAACCTCATTGGCCAAGTAACTCCACCCAATGGCCTGGCCTTGAGAATTGTGATTCGCAAGCTTCTGTGACTTTCCACTTTCCAGCTTCATTTGACAGACCCTAAACCACTTTGCTGACACCACAGGGAAATAGAGACACAAGTACACACACATACACACACACACACACACACACACACACACAAAAGAGGGGCTGTGGCTATGCTCAGGAACTGTGTGTGTGTATATGTGTGTGTGTATATATATATATGTGTGTGTGTGTGTATGTGTGTATAGATAGATAGATAGATAGATAGATAGATAGATAGATAGATAGATAGATAGATAGATACTAGCAATAACAAGGACAGGGGCCTGCAATCCCTTTTCTCATTGAGAATCAGAGACCCTTCTCTTCCCCTTGGGTGGAAAGGACTTGGAGTGGGTGTAGTTGTAAACGCTTGAGGCCCATTAAGGAGGGCAGGCTGACTGCCTGTAGAGTGGGGCTCTCCATAAATAATAGCTGTATTTTTAGCATGTTAAGTATCAAATTGAGCACCATAGAAGCATGTGTGCAATTTTACAATTTTCCCCTCATTATTTTTAATTGTTTTGTAAAATTGAATGTGTTGAGCTTCAATTTATGGACTAAATAGGAACTCAGTACGTGAGCCCTCTCACCCTGCAGGTAGGAGTAATCAACTCAAGATGGTGCCCTAATTAGTCCTGAGAGACTTTATGACTATAATTACAATAATCAACTCCTACGGAAGGAAGTATGGGCCTCATTTGACAGACTATGCTCCAGGCTAGAAGCTGGGCTTACCAATAAGAAGGCTCAGCCTGCTTGGAGCAGTTGTAAGCCTAGGATCTGGGGCCATGTGTTTTTCTGGGTTACTTGGTTTTAGCTTCAAATCCAATTTCCTTCAGCAGCCATGCTAGCAAGCATTCACACTTGGTTTCCACGTGTGTGATGCCATTCTGCCTGAAGCTACACATCCCGAGTGAAGAGGGTGATCATTACTATTTCTTACTCAACTACACTTTAGGAATGCTGCTGTTTTGAGGGATATCCCTGGCATTTTTTTTTTTTTTTTTTTTACTTAAATGAACTTAAGGCAAAAGAACATTTATCTATGTGATGGGTCAAGGAAGTGAAAGGGCTTTTTTGCTCATCGGCAAAGACAAGACTGTTGCCCAGTTCAGACAGGTGTGAATGAGCTCAAGGATTTGTACAGCTTTATGGTTGTTGGTCAAAAGCCTTTCTTGATCTCTTTCATTACCATGATCGTTATACTGTAGAATGAGAGGCTGCCTGTGCATGTTTGCAGCTGCAGTATAAATGGTCAACTCCATTTGAGTGGACAAGCTGCTAGCTTCTGAAAGGTGAGCCAGAGACCTCAACAGTTCAATAAATTCAGAAAAGATTTGTTCAGAATTTATAAATGAGAAGCCCAATGCTTTGATAAAATGAATCAATCATTTTTCCTCTCCATAAATTTTCAAAAACCCAAATCCCACGTTAGTGCACCTAGACTCTTGGAAGAGATCTCTCTCTCTCTCTCTCTTTTTCTCTCTCTTGCTCTCTCTCATTCTGACTTTTTCTCTCTCTCTGGATTCTAGATGTTATCAATACTGACAGTTCCTTTTTTGACTCCCTTCCCTTACACTAAAAGAAGTAACACAATTTTTTAAAAATTCCACTTTCTAAAAAGAGTATCCACTTCAGCAGGTGTTTTGTTTTATTTTTTGATATTACAACTTACCTGTCCAACAAATATATTGCCGGCAGCAACCACAGATTCAACAGGAGATGATCCCATAGTAACTAGCATTATCCATCCAATCTAAACATGAAAAGTCAATGAGAAACTATTTGTATACACAAAACCTCAAAGCAGGGATAAAAATCTTTAAACTGGAGGAAAATGCTGTGGCCTTCAACAATTGTTGGCAGGTAGTGATGGTGTTACATGTGAATATATCATATCTAGTCCATAGAGCAGGCAGATCAAATCCTTCTATTTGAGTGGTGTGAGTCCTTGTATATACTTTGAACATTATACAAATGACTTTCGATTGAAATATTGTAAACAGGTATGCAGGCTTTACTGAATACCAGGCATCGTTTTAAGCCCTTGACTTGCATTTTTTCTCCTTTCATTCTGCTTACACATGAGCAAAGTAATTCTGAATGTTTAAATCAACAATTAGAAAATTATGGGCCTTGGCACTCTTGCTGAAATTCTGAATTCTGCTGGGATCCTGCCCCCCCACCGCCCCTGCCTCTCTCTCTCTCTGTCTCTCTGTCTCTTTGTCTCTGTCTCTCTCTGTCTCTCTCTCTGACTCTCTCTCTCTCTCTTATTTATTTACAGGGATCAAAAGAGGGGCTGTGGCTATGCTCAGGAACTGTATGCACTGCCTTGTCCTTGTGTGCATTCAAACCATCTTACAACTTTCCTAGTTTTCTGATTTAACATATGAGTGTAGGACTGACTCATATGTTGCTGGGGCAGCAAGAATGAGATTAACTTTTCAGACCTTTTTTCTTTTTTAGATTTGTATGCCCATAAAACTCCCCCAGGAATGAAAAGCAGCTTCCCCTTTTTCTCTTCCTGCTTTGATCCTCTAGTAACTCCTAGACCAGGAGTACCCACTTTTGTGACCTCCTGAGGTTAAGCAGTGACTCTGTGTTAGGCATCAGGTGGACAGCTGCTTTCCCTGGCAGGTGTCTGACCTGTTGGAGTCAAGTCTTTAGCTAAAGAAGTGATTGGTAAGGTTTCTTGAAGATATCCAGTGGGTTGCAAGTCAAAGCCCTGTTAGATGTCCCTGAGATAAAAAAAAAAATTCCCTCTGTGGACACATGTAGGATTTTGGAGGTTTCAGTCTAATGACTTGGGTGGTAGTGGTGGATCTTGGTACAAAGAGAAAAGTACTTTGGAAAAATCTCAATAAAAGGCTTTTAAAACTTTGTCCTTGAAATAATCAGCTCTACATCTGTCACCCAATCCCTTCCAGTTCTGGTACCTTTCTAATGATCCATTGCATCAATCCAAGGTAGTAGAGCATGGACGTGACAGTGCTGAAGAAAACCACGATCGGCAGGACCTGGGGGCGGAGTGGGCATGACAGTGATCGCAGGTTAACGGTTGGTCTCAGCAGCATTAGTAGGTTTCAGATCAGTCTCCTTTCTGCCTCCTTTTCTCCCTCTGAGACATCATAAAAATACTGGAAACTTCACTTGACCTAAACAATACTTTTACTGGGAAGCTTCCCCATTTCCAGTCTCATTCTATTTTGTTCTGGATAGCATATTTCATAGGAAATGACATTTTTTTTTTCTTTCTGTGCTACGATGAGCTTTCCTTACTTTAGTTTCTCAGAGAAGGGATGAAGTTTTGGGGGAATTTGTAATAACTGGATGAGCAAACTGAAGGCTACCGGCAGATATGCTTGTTCTTATATGAAACAGACATGGGCATCACCACTCATTAGCAGAGTGACCTGGGTGGAGATGAAGTGTGCATGAACTCAAATTCTTATTCATAGTGTCTATACAGATCAGATACAGCATGGTAGGTGCTTATACACAGTGCATCCCATAGAGTAAGCACTCATTTGTTTAGTTTTTAAAGTGATAATTATTTTACTTATAGAATTTTGAATCACTAAAATGATCAGACTCAGGAAACTAGTTTACCTCTGCTTTAACAAAATGGTGTTTTTCTAGGTCCTATTTTCCTGATGCCCTTTGGGTGCCTTCCGTGCAGCCTGTGTCTACGAGGAGCAGTTTCTACCCTGCAGAGGTTACACAGAGCTGCAGTCCGCATCCCTCTGCACTTCTACCCCTCCACACCCCTTCCCTTCTGTTCTCCAGCTAAACGACTAGGGACAAGCTGCCAGCAGAGGCACAGAATGACCAAGGAGAAGATCTAATTTAGAAAAATCTATTAATAATATATTAAAGGACATTCTGTGCCATTATTGACAGCTCACTCACTTATCTGCTTTTATTGGCTTGAATGGGCAGACAGAGCCTTCCTGAAATCTTCAGAAAGCTAGAGGGGCTCAACTCTCCCATGTTCCCACAGGGATTTTTCTATGGGCAAAATGATGGAGGTGGCTCCTCGGTGGGGGACAAGGTCTGAAGACACTTGGACAGTCTGGGCAGCAAGTTACTCCTTCCTTGTGGCTTTATTTTTTCCAGTTCTGAAGCAGTCATAATATGAGCATATTTCAATCTCAATTTATAAAAAATTGATCTTTCAGAGAAGGCATAGCTATCAGCACCAAAGCATCAAATCAACGGTTCAAAAATATCTGCAATTTTAAAAGAGATTCACCATTAACAGTTGGCCTAACTGAAGCTGAGGTAATTTGGAAGTAAATTTGGAGTCCCTAAGTGAGCAAATAATTTAGAAGTGTAGGAACAATAACACACCACAAAAAAAGACAGCTGGAAAAAAAAAGCCACATGCATCTTTTTGACTCATCATCAGGTATTTGTAGGGATTTCCCAGAGGAAGGTGAGCTTCCTGGGACTTGTGGGAGCTTCAGGAAGGAACTTATTAGGCTTGGGCATGGGGCCAGGTTGCCTTTCTCCAGTAGAATAACATCCCTCCTTAGGTTGAGAGAAGGCCCAGCTTCTATGCCTGCCTAGGCAAAGGCTGTACTGAAGGAAAGATGGGAAAGATTTAGCATGGGGGTGGCTCTAGAAGAACAGAGTTTTGATGTGGGTGACCAGCTGTCCTGGTTTGCCTGGGACTGAGGAATTCCCTGAGTGCAGAGCTGTCACCAATCCTGGATCTGGAAGCCATTAGTGGCCATATGCCTACCATTCTTTCCCCCTCAACCATTTCCTATCTTTAAAATAAAATAACAACAAAATCTTTTCTTTGAAATCTCAGATATTATTACCCCATATGATTTTCCTAAGTATCTTAAGCAATGCTACAAGTTCCCCCCAAAAGGATTTGAATATTTCTGACTTCCTGTAGATGGTTCCCTTAATGGCAAAGTAACAAAATAAAATATTTGTCGTCCACTGACTTAAGATATAATTGTAAATGAAAAAGAGCGGTAATGTGTAATGTCCCTATGACGTGCCTGACAGGCATATACCTGGTTTCTGGTCAGTTACTGAGACTGAGAAGTTACTGAAAAGAAAGTGACTTTATATAAAAGGAGTTTGGCTTTACCTTAAATGCGAAGAGGTGGTCTGTGTATTTCTCACCAAAGACAAATATAGCACCAGCGTTGGTATACTCCAAGAAAATCTGAGTTGAAGAGAGGGAAAGAGCAGATCATTAAAACCACTGAACCAATGGTTACAATCTACAGTACTACCAGGCTCTGCAGAGGGTAGGGACTCAGCAAAATTGTTAAATAGACTTGGGAAGTTAATTTTCTCAGTGTTTCCCCCTCTACTGCATGGCCTGGAAGTGTATTTTTGAACTATACCTGCATACAGATTTCCTGTCATTTTTGACATTCAGTCTGACTCTAGGATGCTCTAGAATGAGCCAGGTATGGTTATTCGTTCCAGCAAGCCATAGATGGCACATAGGTGGCACTCATCACCATTAGATGCAAAGAAAGCCTGTTTCGCTCTTTGTGGAACCATCTTAAAAGCGTGATACCCCTTGGGCAGAATGAAGGGGTAACCACGATAGGGAGTCATGTAGTGGATGATATGGGTAAGTGACAACCATAATATTAAAAAACTAGACAGATTAACATACTCTACATAAATAAAATTATTTGTCTAACTCATGCTATAGAATTAAAATTTGGGTAAACTAATTCAGACAAATAAACCTATTTCTGGCATGTCTTGAGGACTGTATCTAAATGGTAAAAGCACTGTAAAAGCAAGGTGTTCATTTGAACCCACCTTACCTGAACTTGTTTGCCCAACCAATCAAAAGCCTTAAATCCAGCCTCAGTCCTTAGTATTAAGAGCCCAAGAAGAAACTGCAACCCAATTCCCCAAAAGACAGGCCTCCAGTAAACCTAGACAGAATGATGAAGAGACAAATCTTATTAGAAAATGAATGCTGAACTCAGCATCAATGCCCAGAGGATCACTGTTTCCTTGGAAACGTCACACATGTGGCCTATGACCCCTCTTCTTTGGGAGGCCAAAGCAGTCTAGGGCGGAGACTCTCTTGATAGAATCATACCCACACATCTCAGGGTTACATTCCTTCTTTCTAATTCTGAATTTGAAGACTTCAGTCCCAGGAGAGTATGTAACCATTATATCATGATAAAATAATTTGGACATAAGAGTAGTTTTAGAAGGGCTGGTAAAGGAGGAAGGATCTGGTTTTCCTAGTTGTGCTGTTGGTATTAGGTACATGCCATTATTTCTCCTGTCTGGAAAATGGAAAGGCAGAACATGACTTCTCTGTGTGCCCACGGTTTGTTGATCTGACAATTTGTAAGCGAATTAAGTGAAATTGCATCCTGTCGAGGGGCTCTCATTTCACTGTAAAAGGAACCAATTAACTCTAATGCAGACCCGGAGAGTACAGCAGTAATGGACAATCATCTGCTTTTGTTTTTGGTGCAGAGATGAGTGGCCTGTAAAGAACTATGGGATTGGAGACATAGAACACAGTGGAGATGTTCACCAGAACAGGACAAAGGTTTTGGGTCATATCGGGTGACTTTTTCCCCTTGGGTCACCCTTTCAGCCAGTAAGTTTTCCAGAGTTTGCCATTATGAGTCACACTTGAAAGCTTCAATGTCTCAGAATCCACGCTCATTTAGTGGGTTACGAGTGGACAGAACAAGGATGAGAATTGAATTCCACATGAACAAAACTGTTTAAGACAAAGTTGTATAGTAAAATAGCCTAAATTTTAAATGGAAATTTGATAAACCGCAGAATCCAATGGTAGAATGCTAGATTATTTGCTGGTCTGGGGAAATCTGGATTAGAATGGATGAGTTTTCTCTGAATGTGTGTTTCACAGGGTTGGGGGGTGGGGTACATGAATAGAAATGGACTTGACAGGAGAGAACATCTCACTGGTTGTGTAACTAGAAAATTACTGAGAATGAAAAATGAGAGAGTAACTGTACCATGAAAATTGCTGAGGAAGGAAGGGCGCCCTAGTCACTTCAAATATCATAGCAAGGTAAGACAAATATTGAATAACAGTTAAATTCTTTCACATTCCTTATTTTGAGCAATTTACAGATGAGAAAACAAAGAGGGAAAACGCCCAATAAAGATCAATTTCATACTTACTTTGGTTGGGTACTTGGAAAATAGAAATAGCAGGATAATGTACATGATAATCCCGCCAAAGGACACCAGCTGCTGTTGGCCCAGTTTGGCGGTGTCAAAGACCAGCCAGAAAATGATCCCCAGGATCAGTGAGCTCCAAATCACCCTAAGAGAACCGAAGGCATTGGCATCATTTCCTGTGCTAACTTCAAAATCTTATAAGGCTTAAACCACCAAACAAAAAATATTAACAAGAGTAACATACCCTGACACCAGGAAGTTGTGCTTCTAGAAATTGCAAATGACCTTCTTTGGTTGTGGCTATAAAGGCAAATAGCCAAAAAATTAAGCAGTGTGTCTCCTCACCTCCACAACTCTCGGGCTCTTTGCTGGTGCAAGGATATATAAAGGGGTCAGAGAGGAAAAAGGATGTTTGGAGAGGGAAGTCTAGTCATTTCTTTGTGAGATCTACTGGGAATCATCACCTCTGTTTTGGGAGATGGGTGAGTTGTTACCTTCTTCCTTTTAAGGGAGAACTTGAAATTGTTTTTTGCATTTGGAGGACCTCACCTGAGCCTCAGAGAGCTAAGTTGGACTTTAAACTGGGTTCTGACTCCCTGAGGAATATGGCAGGCATGACAAGGCTGACTCATGGCTTGGATGACAGAGCCAGAAAGGGTGCTGTGTTAGGATTGCAATATCCTGGTTTATTAGGCCAAGGATGTGTGAGGTTTCCTGGTAGATCCCGTGTGGGCCATGCTGGGGAAAACTGGTCCTGGGTCCCTCCACCTGGAGAGAGAGGAGGTCCTACAGACAGAGTCTGAGGGAAAACCCCTGAGTGGTCACCTGTGGGACACAGGATCCCATAGGAAAAAGTTGGCTTAATAAGTCACAGGTCCCTTCTCCCACTGAGGCCACAGCAGGAAGCCATCTCCCCAAGTCAGAACTGTCACATGTTTTGGACAACATTTTATTATTTAGTAGCTCTTGAAATTAAGGCAGTTTATAGGAACATTTGCACACATCTCAAATGAATCATTGCTCTATTTAAGTCTTGATTTTCTGTTTGTAAAATGAAGGCATTTTAACAGATTATCCTCTAGGTTGTTTCTAGCTGCAATATCCCATAAGTGAGGAAGGAATTTCAGAACAAATTTTTTGGAACAGTGTTGGAAAAAACTAATATCCCTCTCAACTGCAATAAGAGAACCAACTGCATTTACCACTTCAGCCAGAACCAATGGCTGTCCAGAAGCCTTCTGCCAGGAGATAGGAACTCATCAACTCGATGTTCATATTTGGCCATTAAGTGATCCCAGACCACAAAGAAGCTGGCAGCCACGGTGATCACGAAAAGAGGAAGGGCTCTGTGAAAGTCCAGCACACAAGCTGCAATCACCATTGCCAAGTAACCTGTCCAGAAAGCAAAGGCAGACAGCGAACATCACCAACACCACCTGAAGACCTGCTTCCAGCATCGACCTGGCTCAGCCGAGGGCAGGTTCAGTTGACAAACCATTGAATGGAAGAATGCTCTTGATATTCTTAATATGACTGTTGGCTCCTCTGATTATAAGGACTATATTTTGGGGATTTTTGTTTTTTTCAAAGCAAGTTCCTAATAATCTCACCACGAATGCTAGGAGGACAGGGTGCTAGGTCTTTTTTCTTAGAGAACCTTCTGAATTCTTGAATCTTGATGCTTGATCATTGGGCCTCTCACTTAGTACTAACCACCTTTTCCTGATATCCAGACACAGCAAGCAGGTAAGAATCTATCAGATAAAGCCCAGGTGCTAAAGCAAGCACTGGCAAAAAGGTATTGATTCTCTTGGCTTCCTGCTGGGGGACAACCCTAATCAAGGGTTTACTGTAGACAGTACGGTTATGCCCTCAGGCCAGAGGAATAGGCTACATGACTCTAGGCAACTCCCAGCACTGTATCCACTGAAAGTATTAATTGCTTGTATTTCGCCCTGCAATTAGATTCCTACCCTGTGATTACTGCCATGTTTTCCATTCACCTGATTTGCATTAACCAACTCTCAAATTCGCCTGACAATAACAAAGACCTTGAGCATGGGTAACCTGAAAAATTAGCTTCTGGCTGCATAAACCAGACAGGGAGACAGTCTGTATAGGCACCCCAACCTGAGACCCGCAACTCAGTGCCTTCTTGATCTACTTCTCTGTCTCTCTGGATGATTCAGTGTGGTCTAGAGGAAGAGGAAGATTTATTTTCTTTCCATGGAAAGCTCAGCATAATATTTGGGGGACCCTTGAAGAGAGACATTGGTATCCCATGCCCTTTTGTTATTTACCTGCTAATAAGATGCCCCAGATGATGTATCGAAAGATGGTCTTGTGTTTCCTACAAAAATCACACACCGTAACATACTTCCTTGCCAGGTACCTATCACAACACAAAAGCAAAATGACAAGCGGAAGTAAACGCCAAAAACGTGAAATAAACTGGCATGTTATGGCTAGATGAGGCTTTGTAAATAAAGCAAGTAAACGAACAAATTCACAAAGTATGTGTTCTACAAAATCGAAATGGGAAACATTTCATTTTAGACTAAACTCAGCCATGGCTTAGATCGACCTCTTCTGAATGGATGTGCAAGCCCTGAGGGATTACAGAGATGGAGAAAACATGCTCCTGAAAATAGAGCAGGGGAGATGGATAACGAACCAAAAGCTGAAAATAAATCATAGGATGAGAGTGTTTCTCACTGGACTACGAGGGCCTCTGTGAGCTTTTAAGCCACAGTTATTAAAGGCTGATTAAAAAGAAAATCCATGACTAAAGAAGCTGTGGTACATATATACAATGGAATATTACTCGGCCGTAAGAAGAGATGAAATACTGCCATTTGTGTCAACATGGATGGAACTTCGAGATAATGATGCTAAGTGAAATAAGCCAGGCAGAAAAAGTTGAAAATCACATGAAATCACATATATGTGGGATATAAACCTAAAAGCAACAAATGAGCAGGACAATCAAACAGAGACTCATGGACATGGACTATAGACTAGTAGTTACCAGAGGACTGTAGATTAGTGGTTACTAGTGGGGTGGGGGAGGAGGGGGAATATAGACGGGGTAAAGGAGGTCAAATATAGGGGAATAGGGGGAGGGCGAAGTGGGTAAAAGGGATCAAATATATGGTAGCTGAAGGAAACTGGACTTTGGGCAGTAAACACACAATAGATGTCGAATTATAATGTACACCTGAAAATTATATAATTGTATTAACCAATGTTACCCCAATAAACTTAACTTAAAAAAAAAATCCAATGAACTCTCATGCCTCTGGTTCTACAAAGTTTGAGTAAGTTGGTGGTTCCTTGTCCTTGCTGACCATACTTCTTAGTGGAAAGCTGACAGACTTCACTAGGTGTTTGAAATGTAAAATAGGATTTTGTGGATTTGAGAGCCGTTAACCAGCAGGCTGTAATATAGCTTTCTCAGAAAATTCTGGAATTGTTGGTGTGTCTTTGTTTCTGTCTAGGGCTTTGTTGTGGGGTGGTGGGTAGTGTGTGAGTAATATGTGCATGCGAGCAATTCTTTCGGAGAAGATCATGTCCACCAGTGAGTGAGACTGGAGAGGCCATAAGGCTGGACCCATGACCTTTCTTTACATCTCCTAGGATGCTCCTGGTCCGTCCACACCTGCTCTGGAACCTGGCTTCCCTGCAGGTGCCTCTTTCCTCAATGCCACATCTAACAGAGGCATTCTCCCGTTTGAGGCAGAGTAGAAGGACTTTACCTGCACATTTAACCACTGCCACTTCCAGGCCACTGGATAGGATTTCTAAAACAAATATTTCTCGTCCAGTATAGAAGATTCCTGATCTCCAGGACCTTAAATGACTTGGCCTCCAGCTGGGACCTCCCTCCCTGTAGTAATGCCTTTAGTTCCCTTCCTCCTAGCAGTCATGCCCACGTGTCCAAGACTCGGCCCCTTTCAAGTTTCAGGGTATAGCACTTCCTTGCTTCTATTAAGCCTTGCATCTCCTCGGACAGAGGCATTCCTCGGCACTTTGCTCCCGCTAGTTTTTTTTTTTTTCTTGTATTTTGTTATAAGGCCTTGACTGGCTAACTTCCGAAGAATAGATCTCCGTGAGCCCTGTAGCATTGGCACCTTGGACATTAAGGGTGCGTGACAGGCACTTGCTGAATTACTAGACAAATGAAATGGGAGTGTAAATTGCTTTTCTGGAACAGTATTTTACAGCTGTGGGTTGGGACCCATTAGTGAGTTGTGAAGGATAACCGTCACTGAAAGAAAGAATAGGATATGTCAGAGTGTATCACATAGAGTATCGCACATAGTGATGGTAGCTATTATTTCATGAAACTTTTGTCATTATGTATGTGTATGAATGTGTGTATTGAGAATTAGAACACCATTCTAGAAGATTTTGAGGGAATACGAGTGCAGTAAATACTAAGTTTTTCATGGTCTAATTTGGAAACAGAGGATGATGCATTTTCCTCGGCATCAAATAGTAGCGGTGGTGGAGGGCAACATTTAATAGGGCACATCCATCTACTTTAGGTCGGATTTATCAGATTGTTTAATTGCAGAGAATGTGTGTAGTCCATTACAGCAACCTGACACTGTATAAAATAAAGTAGCTAGAAATAGACACTTTTGCCATTTGGTCATCTAGCCTGAGCCACTCCTAACCTCCTCGTGGCTTTTTCAGTTCCATTAACGTTAGTGAAACCTGAGTACCTCTGACCACCCGGGAGAGTCTCTCAGCCTCCAGGGTCAGAGATTCATGAAGTACAAGGAAGGATGGAACTAATCTCAGGTTTCTAAGGTGGTAACTATTCTTGTTGATATATATGTGACAAGGTTTTTTCAATCCTGATTCTGACCATTTCCACAGATATCCTCTGATACATAAAAATCAAGTTCTTCAGAGACTTAGGAATTAAAATTAAATTTTAAATAGGAATTTAGAAAATTGACAAACTTTTAGTGTTACGATAAGCCAGACAGTCCTGGATAAGCAGGGATCCCCAACCCCCAGGCCGTGGACTGGTACCGGTCCATGGCCTATTAGGAACTGGGCCACATAGCAGGAGAGTGGTGGGCGACTGTATTTGCAGCCACTACCCAGCGCTAGCATCACTGCCTCAGCTCCACCTCAGATCATCGGGCATTAGATTTTCATAGGAGCACTGGTCCCTGGTGCCAAAAAGGTTGGGGACTGCTATGGACAAGGAATCAGAAGCCAAAATTGTAAATTAGCTTTATTCCTCCCTAGTCGACTAACCTTGAGTAAGTCACTTCTCTGGGCTTCCTTTTCCTGGTCCAAAAAAATAAAGATAATACAATTTGCCTTCCTACCTCATGAGGTGATAAAGACTTGGAATACCTTCAGGATACCACAAGGTAAGAGTAAGTTCATTGGGATCTAAAATGGATCAGGTTTTGAGAAACCAGTTGCTTACTGATTGACACTGAGAAGATAAATTAACTACTTTCATATGGACTGGAACACTTAGTTGGTAATTTATACCTGTAATTAAAAACTGGCCTAGATATTGGGTTCCCAGGACATCAGCAGTTTGAATTTACCCTGTTGATTACCTTAGAGCTCCATTAATTTTTTTGAAAATGGTGTTGGGGGTAGTGGGGAAGGGATATTGGTGGTGGTGACCATCCTGAATAAATAATAAGAAATGTTAAGAATCAGGTGAGAATAAAACAAAGCAGGAAAGCCATTTTGTTTAGGAGGCAGGTGTGGTTATTTCTCTGGCTTGAGCCTGTACCCTTTCTGATGTGTCTCTTGATCACCGTCCTCATTGTCCTTGTTTCTTGGAGAATCCTGCTCAATGGTGACCTGCTCTTCACTCTGGAAATCAAACATAGGAGCAGAGATGGAATAATAAGAATCCTGAGCATATTGGACCCTGATCTCCTTTGCTCAGAATTTTGGCAAACAACTTTCAAAAATTATTATGCAGGAATATAACTCTTATTATCCACTTGCACAGACCTTTTCCGCCTTATCACAAAAAATCCAGGATCACACTTATCTCTCCCTTTTCTTCCAAAGGAGCTGTTGATATTTTCTCCTTTTCTTTAGGGAACAGGCTCATATCTCAGCTTTTTCGCTTCCGTCTCTACCATAATCATTCGACCCCAGTTCTGTTTTCAGGCAAGTGCCTAAATGAAGTTAACACCAGAGCCTGCATAAATCTCCCGTTAGACTGCCAGCTTTGGTTTCCAAAGGACTGAGACCGAGGCTGGTTTTATGTTCCTGGCAGCCCAAGGCTTGGTCTGCAGATGTTAACACTAGCTCAGTATCTTCAAGAGCTGATAAACGTCTCCTTGGGAACTGGGGTCCTTCTATCAGTAGGGCTACAGGGAAGTATTTCCCTTTCTCAGATAGCCCTTGCTCTAATTAATAAGTGAAGTATATAGCTGGGCCATCTTTTATGGGCAATCTTTCTAGGTACCGTTTGAGCGCTTAGATATCCATAGCCCTGAGAACAGGATGACATAGAGGATTTTCTCCCTCCATTCTGCAATAATGTCTTAAATAGGTCCAGCTACTGTAAGCAATAACGAGGGAGGGTAGGAAGGAAGGTTGTGGGTATGGAGCGATTCTGAACATGCACTAAGAAGTATAAGGCCAAATCTCAGCTTTTGTTTTCTATCATATCCCACATTAGCGTGTCTCTGAGCTGAAAGATTCCGTAAAGATTGTATAGTCCTTCGATGCCAAAGTCCACTTCCGACTCAGACTACATTTATTTTGGGGGGGGCTGAACCCCAGGAACAAGGAAGGAGAGAAGTTAATTGTAAGAGAGACCAGATGAGTCCGAGCTGCAGGTGCTGAGCACAAGGCCACGGAGAGACGAGCCTTATGCATTTTTTTTCCATCTAACCCCTAGCTTGGCCAATAAAGTTTGGTAAATACTCAATTTAAATGGTCATAATTATTTTTTTACAGTGAAATTGCCCCAAGTTACCTACTGTCTATGGACTGTCTAGCATTACTCTTGTTTTCTTTTTTCCCCCAACCTTTTCCCACTTTTAAAACAAAACAAAATAATGGCACGATTTTCTCGATCCCATAGTCATGGGACATCTACCCTCCTTCCCTTCACAACCAAAACACTTGAAAGAGTCACCTTTACTTTGAGTGACCACTCCCTCCCATCCTGCTTGTTCGACCCACTGTGAGCAGGCTTCCACTGAGGTGGCTTCTGCCAAGGTCACCCAAAGACCAAACCCAATAGCTGCTCTTCATATTCCTGTTTATAATAGTAAAGTATCTAGCTTTTGCTTTTGATTTTTTTTGTGAAACAATTTAAAAAAAAAAAGACTTTTTTCAAACAGTTTTAGGTTCATAGAAAATTGAGAGGAAGGTACAAAGATTTCTCTTTTATCTCTGCTCCCTCCACCACCCCACCCCCAGCCTCTCTATTATTGACTTCTCCCACCAGAGTGGTACATTTGTTATCGTTAATGAACCTACAAAGTCCATAGTTTACATTAGGGTTTACTCTTGGTGCTGACAAGAGAAAAATTCTGAGACATCCTAAATTAAACTCAGCAGGCTGGAGGGTGGGAAGAAGAGACAAAAAGTTAATTAGTTAACAGAGCCAAGGGTAGAGATCAACAAAAGACTATTCACATTCCTGAATGCATGTTGAATCTCTAAATCAACTTCCGAGCGGTTATTTCAGTTCTTATCTAGAGAGAAGAGCTGACCACCAGACACCACTGCATCCAGCGTACTCGTGAACTTTCTGGACTGTCGCCACAACCAATCCAAAAGCAGCAAACACTACTTCCTTATGCACTATGCACCTATGCCAGAACTTTATCTGCTTCACCTCCTCCTGCCCTCCTTGTCTATAGCCAGTGTAAATTCTTTAAAAACAACTTACATATTTCTTCTCCAAACTCATTGTATAAAAGAGCCCCATCAATCCCAGGATGGTGGACATATTGTCTTCTCCATTTATCTCTACTCTGGTTGTTTAGACTGCATGCCCCAAGACCCGGTCATTTTCTGGCTAGTGTTTGGCCTATTTAAATAAACCTTTTACTTCAGAAAATCTTTTGTCCATGAAGGTTTTTGTTTAATAATGTTTTGCATTCCGTGGGTCTGGACAAGTGTTTAATAACATATATCAACCATTACAGTATCACATAGAGGATTTTCACTGCCCTAAAAGTCTGTTCATCCCTCCCTTCCCTGCCCCCCAACCGTGGGGACCACTGGGCTTTTTACTGTCTCCGCAGTCTTGCCTTTTCCTGAATTTTCATGTAGTAGGAACTATACAGTATGTAGCCATTTCAGATTGCTCCTTTAATTCAGTAATATTCATTTCATGTCCCCCAGGTCTTTTCATGGCTTGACAGCCCTTTTGTTTTCAGAGCTAAAGAGTATTTCATTGTCTCCTGACACAGCGGTTCATTTCACCACCCACCTGCTGCAGGACATCTTCGTTGCTTCCAAGTTTCGGCAATTCTGAATAAAGCTGCTATAAATATTCATGTGCAGGTTTTATGTAGATAGAAGTATTGTTTTCTCTTTTGTTGTTGAATAATATTTAGTGGAATGGACATTTTTACAATTTTTACAAATGAAACAGACAGTAATAATATGTACAGCAGAATCCTAATATAACACGTGCATGTGGATGTATATTTGCCTTAAATGGACTTATTACAAAATTAGTTAGGCATTGATTTTTTTCTGAAATTATAGGTCTTTTTATTTTTTTTATCTTCCAAATTTTGCTACAACAATTTTCCAGAATTTCTACTTCAAACAAGTTATTCTTTTTATCATAAGAATAACTCCCCCTAATAAATGCCTCTAGTAGGCACCCAGAATTACTAAAAAAAATAAAAATAAAAATAAAAAAGGATGATCTACCTAGAAAATTTACTTGCTTTTTAACAGCGGGAGGCTTTCTTCAAATGAGAACCTACCCAGAATTCAATATATAAAAGAAATAAAAGTGGCATTGTGACAGAGCGCTTCAGCCTGCCGTGTAACTTAAGTGTCACTGAGGAACCTAGGGAGTGATGGACACAGTTTTAGAACCGTATCTTAGAACCTGTCTTATCTTCCTCATTTATCTTAAAACTGACATGCTTTTGTTTAAGCCAGTGCTTTCTGCCTTAGAATGGAGCTTGAAATCTGTAATAGTGAAGTGTCAGAGAAAGCCTGGGAGCTTTCTCCGTCAAAGAACTCTGAGGACAGGTGTATAAACACAAAACCTCTGTTGGGGCGTGTGTGTTTTCTTTATGACTCGGCCGTACAGAGTCTGATAATCACTTAACTCATTTCTGAGTGCCAGCTGCCCGCCATGCTTTCTGTCCCTGTAGCTGTCAGGGGCTTGTTGCACAGTGGTTACCATGGCGATAGACTCACTAAAGGCTCTCTTGCCATACCTGTTTGGCATTTACGTGTTCTCTGTTTTGCTCAACTCTACTTCTTAGCGAGTTGTTGTTTCCCGATGTGTTCTGGTATTCATGGAGGTCTTCTTCACTCTGAAAACAAAGCACAGGTTGCAAAAATAAAATTTCAAAATTGAAAAATAAATGTTCTTTTAATGAGTGATACTTAGAAGACTTGAGGGGTAGGGTAGGGTGGCAAAAATGAGGTGTTTAGATGATTTCGCTGATTAAAGAAAGAACCAGTGAATCTTGGCACATAAAGAGACATAGATGACTTTTGTTCTGATAGAAAAGATTGGTGTGGTTCAATTCGAGGAAGAGAGACAGGAAAACAATTGCCCTTGTCTAGGCCATATGACTCTCTGATAAGCAGAGCTGAGGCCAGGGTGCCGGTTTCCAATTTCCCTTCCATCACGTCACATGGGCTTTCAACTTACAAAATAAAACAAAATATAGTACATGATAGGCCAGATAATTTTATTCTTAGATGTTGGATTTATGTGTTTTATTTGATTTAAAGCAATCTCTGGTAGTAATGAGAAAAAAAAAATGTCTTCTTTTGTGAGGCCCTTTTCATTTTATTTTAAGGAACTGAGTAGGGTTTGCTCTTATAGAGGTCCCTTGATCCCTCAGCACTGTTTCCAGAGGCAACAGACACCTGTCTCATTTCTCTTTCACCTTTTTTTTTGAGGGGGGGGGAGCATCTTTATCCCATCTCATTTCAATTTACCTTTTTACATGGTACTTCAAGTAAGGCAACCAACAGATAAATGGTGTCAGGTAGGTCCCTATATCTTTTCAGGAAATGTCTTCTGCTAGCCCTGTTGGCTGTGACCTTGTCTTTGAAAAAAGAACAAGTATACGACTTTGATTTTAACTTTAAATCCTTGGCTGGCCCCAAGGATTTACAAAAAATTGCAATTCCAACTTGTCTGGCATTTTTCCATTTACTGAAACACAAGGCTGTACAAACATGAAGAAAGCCTAACTTCCAGCACACACATGATTTATGCATAAAACTTGTTGCCAAACTGCCCTTTTGTGTTACAATTGTTTATACATTACCTGAGCACTGTTCCTTGCACTTAGCAGACACTGAAAATTATTTGTTGAATTAATGAACCACAGTGATTTTAATGTTGCACTAACTGGTACAGCAATATTGCACCTCTGAGTATTTTGTATCACAATATAGTGTTTCGGGGCAGGGGTGGGATGGGGCGAATATATATATATATATATTTTTTTTTTTTGGAAAGATGACAAGTTGCTGATTTCTGAAGCTGGATGATGAGCACTTAAGGACTCATTTTATTATTCTTACTTTCATGGATGCTGAACATTTCCTTAATAAAATGTTAAAAATAAAACCCAGCAAGGGTTGGTGGAGAAAAAGGATCCAGGTAACTGAGGGGGCTGGTCCTCATGGTCCCTAATTATATGTATGAAGCTAGACAGGTCGCATCTCTCTGAGCCTCAGTCCACCCATCTATACAACAGTTCGTCTGTCTGCCTGTCTGTTCTGTCTGTTCCTTTCCTTCCTTCCTTCCTTCCTTCCTTCCTTCCTTCCTTCCTTCTCTCCTTCCCTCTTCCCTTCCTCCTCCCTCCTCCCTCCTCCTTCCTCCCCTTCTTCCATTTTATCACAATTCCTTTGTTTTATTTTATTTAAATTAATTTTTATTTTTTTTAGTTATGGTTGACATTCAATATTTGTTTCAGGCATACCGCATAGTGGTTAGACTACACAGCACAGTTTCAATTTGGTTTGCTTATAGTCTCTTCCAGAATCCTGATATTCTCCGGTTTTACGAGGAGCTTCAGCTTCTTGATGCTGATTATTCCTGCCACCTGGTGGCAGAATCTGAAACTTCCTTAAGAAACACAAGGAGGGAGCTTACCTTTTTAAAGTTAATGAAAGAGGAAGGAATGTGTGTGGTGGAGCAGGGTGTGGAGTGAGCATGAATGATTACAAAGACACCTCTGAATGGATTTTGTAACATGTAATGGGATTGTTTTACACCCACTAGTGTACACACCTTGGCTTTTCAACATTTTCAGGAAGAACAATGCTCTCCCATTTAAAGATTTCCAGCAGAGATAGTGAGAG
The DNA here is from genome assembly GCF_902729225.1 of Pteropus medius. Lineage (NCBI taxonomy): Eukaryota > Metazoa > Chordata > Mammalia > Chiroptera > Pteropodidae > Pteropus > Pteropus medius. The sequence continues at coordinate 4,346,420 of NW_024346150.1, read as the reverse complement.
TGTTATGGGTGTTGATTGGTGCCTGAAAATAACTCTTAAGACACATGCTTCTCTGCTTTTTTTAAAATCGGAGTTGTGGGACTATAATAGGCAGCCCATAGTTATTTCTTAGCCCATATCCTCTCTCCCCACATCTATTTAGCAATTCAGATCACTAGATACCTTAGTATTCCACTGGACTCCTGCAATCATGACTGTGTCCTAAGTGCAAACCTGTCTCTCTACTGAATGAGTAACAACATTGTGGGTGTTGTGAATGAGTATTTCTAAACAGTTCACACCATGCCCTTTTAATTTCTCGAGTTAGCTGGACATACTAAGTGACGATCCTACATGGAGTCCCCTCTGAGGGGCTGGGAGTACACTGTCCCTGGTGTTTGTTTCTTATCTGTCTCCCTGGTCTTACATCTTCCATGCTGCTCAAGGAAGTACAGATCCACAATGGGCGTTACAGAAGGACTGAGGCCTTTTATTAATTTCTTCTTTTCATTCAGGTTCTAAACTATATAACCTCTAGAACATAGAAAATTACTGGAATCACTCCTTCCCATCAACTTGTGGTATCCCTTTCCATAGGATTTTACCTGCACACATAGCCACCCCCCAAAAAAGGCTACATTTCCTGGGTTCCCATTTAACTAGATTCTGGCCAATGAAATATAAATAGAAGTGATGTCCTAAGTGGGGTGGCTTGGGGAGGCTCCATAAGAGATGGCTGGCTGGTACTCTTTGTCCTTTCGATCCTCTTCTTTGTGTGGGTGGTTCCACTTGGGCCATTAACTTAAGGGCCCCATCCTGGTGATCAGAATGGTGATCTGGTGTGTGCGTGTTGGGTGTCTGTGTGTGTGTGTGTGTCTGTGTGTGTGTGGTCTTGAGTCCCTGAAAACTTTGCCAGCACTCCTCCTCCAGCTCTGCACTACCCACTACCTGACTTACACCTGCAGGAAACAAACTTCTTCTTTGTTCCTTTTGGCTTTTGCTTTTATTTGCACCTGGAATGACTTACTAGGTTAAATCCTTTAAAAGTTTTGTATGTGAGAGTAAGAGGCCTTTGAAGTGGGTACTGTGATCCTCCTTTTTACAGACCAGGAAACCAAGGCAAAAATAAGTAAATCACTTGACTCGGGTTGCACAACCAGAAATAGCTGAGATGGGATCTGAACCCAGACATTCCAACCTCAGGCCATGTCATACCTGTAGAGTTTGGCCCTTGGGCCAAGACCTTTTGGCCTTGGGAATATTTAAAAACATAGAATAGTCCACCTACAAATTTCCTTTCAATTAAGAAAGCATGATTTGAGCTCTAGACATAAAGGACAAGAGTAGAAATGATAGAGGTGGTAAAAGACTCCAGAAATGCTTGTGGCCACTTTTAAACTATATTTAGGCTCTGGAGGTCATTTCTCAAGCCAGAATTTCTCAAGTCCCACCCCATAGACTGATTTTAAGTAGACTATCCTTTAAATAACACAAGTAAGCAATCTTGCATTTGTGGACATGTCATGCCTTCGTGATTCGATTGACATTTTTCTCCCAACCCTGTCTGTGCCATTCACTTGGTCTCTCCCTCCCCGTGTGGCCCTGATTTCAAGTGACTTCTATTTCTCAGTTTTTGTGGCCAAGATTTCTCTGCGGCAGACTCAACATCACTGTGGCAAGAGAGCTCTTCGTCTGCCTTCTCTATAGGAAGTGCTCTGGCCCCACTTGCTCTTACTGTACGACCGGCCTTCCTGAGGGGACACAGCTGTACTTGAGACTTGAGGCAAGAATGGAAACCTTCACCCCAAGGCGACTTTCATTCTGATCTTTGGTAGGACATAGATCATGTGGGTTTATGAAAGATGGGAATGACCCAGCAGGCAAATATAATGTGGACACAGACCCTGAGGAGTTTCTATGAACTTTAACTGGTTCTAGTGCTTAACACTTCAGAGTGAGTTCTGTGGAGTGCTTGATAACATACCTTGGCTGGAAGGCTTTATACCACTAGAACAGATTTAGATTGGTGGCCAAAGTTGCTTATTTTACTGTCTATCTGTCTGTCTGTCTATCAATTCTACATGTCCGTACACCTTTAAAGCAATCTTCTTAGAAGCAGGCAGTATAGTGCATTCTGAGGAGTGACGCCTTAAATATTGCCATGATGACAAAGTCCCAATACCTGTGACAAAAATGGGAATATAATATCAGTGGGACTTGAGAATGTATAAATCTATATATTTCACACTATGGCCTCTTAAACTAAGAAGCCAGATACTTTGTCTCTTGTTCTCTGCTGAATACCATGTGCCCAGGCATAGAATGAATTGATAACTGTTTTTGAACAAACAAAAAAGATATTCTTAGAGCCTTTGAGCTGATTATAGTAGAAGGTGAAACAGTGTCTCTACAACTGAGTAGAGACCAAATGGTACAGGACTGCTTTCTCTATTTCTCCGAGAAGCTTTTCTTATGTTCTAATACTCTAAACCTTAGGAGTCTAAATGAAGGTGTCAGAAATACATCTCTAATTTCTGTTGCTTTTCTAAGCTTCTTAAAGTGATCTAACCTTCCTGTATCCATTTCTCTGAACATGGAATGAGACTAGACTAGAGCAACTTCCTCCAGTAGTAACTTAAAATTCCAGAATGCAGCCTAAAAAGATTATAGTCTCAACATAAACCTTAGGATGGCTGCTTTTTGGAATATTGATAAATTATATTATCTATATTAATTGGTGCTGCATTGTGATAAAAAGCTTCGGTTCCATAGTCATACCTGGGTTCAAATCTGGCCTTAATTTTGAGGCCTCATACCTTGTTATATGGGAATGTTATATGGGATTGTGCATTTATTACCGGCCTCCTGGGATTGTGTGGTTGTTCCAGTGCCACACATAATAAGAGCTTATTGACCTTTATGTTAATTTTATGGTTTAGTTCGCTACTTGCTTGGTTGCTCTGGGGCATATACAGTCCCTTTTTTTTCTATTTAAAATTTGGCTTATAAAAGTCAACATCTGTTTTGTAAGTCTGATCTTTTCAAATTGTTCGAGGTCATTCCTCCCCTCCTCTTTTTACTTTTTTTACTTTTGAAATCTATAAATGTCAAACATTTTAAGATTTTTCTAGACTGTTTTCCTCCAAATTGCATGGACTTTGCGTTGAAGGACTGCCTTTTCATTGGCATATTTCAGAAGCCTTCGATATTTGCCTGCTGCTCCTGAGTAACCTTGTGCCTCAAGTCTTGGGTTTATGCAATTCTTACCGTTAGTTAATGGGCACTGGCTAGACGGTTCCTCCCTGAGATGTTCTTGTTTTTCTTGCGGACCTGTGTGGCTTCGTAGACTAGGTAAGGAGCAGCAGCACTGCTGTGGGAGGAAACCACCTGGTAAACCTGGGCTCATTGTCACACTTCCCTGGCACAATTCTTTGTCACTTTTGAAGGCCCCGAAGGGAGCTTTGAATTGGGTTTAACATTCTCTCCTTGTGATCTTTGTGAGGCAGGGCAAAGAGAACCAGAAGTGTAGGGATGTAAGGGAAAGGGCAAAGAGGCAGAGTTCTGTCCCTGAAGGAGAAAAATAAAAGGCTTACCATCATTAGATTAAAAAAATGAATTTAAGCCTGTGAGTACTCATAAAACATGGTCTCTATGAGTCTTCTTGAAGAAACTACTAGAGGAAGAACTTCAGCCAATCAAATAGTAGATGGAGAAATTGTGGCAACAGGAGTGATAATCTGTTTTGAATCTATTTAATGAATTGAAGTCTCTCACACATCTCCAGGGATTCTGATTCCGGAACAGTGTACCCCTGACAATGCAGAAAAGATGGTCAGAACACTACTTGAAGGAGAAGGAAAAGAAAAGGTAGAAGGTAGAATCCGTAGGCCAATATCTTCATCTGTTAATTTCTGGAAGCTGAAAGAGATTATAAATAGCCGTGTTTAAAATAGAAGGGTAAACACTAAAATGTATATATTCAGTTAAAATCAAGGTGGGAGAGAAAAAAAGAAATTAGAAAAGGTGTAAAACATACCGATTTTGTATTACTCATAGTCTTAAGCTGATTATAAAAGGAACCATTAAAACAAACACAAAAAATACAAGTCTTCAGAATAAACCAAATAAAAATAAAGAACATGCAAACCATACAGTGAAAAGATTTTTTAAAGCACAATGTAAAATAGGACGAGAGGAGTTAAGAACAAACGAAGATGCCTCACAAATCAATCGGTGGGTTTGATGGAGTCGGATAACAAACACAACACAACCATATTCTGAAAATGACTCAGAGAAGGTAAAACATGCAGGGTCATGATCTTAATTGACCAAGACTGAATACAGGACCAAAAAAGCAATTAACATGTCCAAAAAGAAGCAACGGTCAGAGCATGATCTCACACTCTGAGAAGCATAGTTATCTCTGTACAAATGGCAGAGATAACATAAAGAGATTAACATAAAGGAAACATGGGGAGAAATATAGAGGAAAAACATATAGAAAGAGTATGAGAGAGCCTTTAATTCAGTCTATGACAGATCAAGTGGGCAAAGGTGAGGATAATGAAGACCAAGATAACAATTAATAATATAAATATAATTAACATCTGTTAAACTCTACAACCTAAATAGAAAATACATTGTGGCCAAGACTGCTAGTTGTCCTCAATATCTACACTTCTCCATTTTCTTTAAAAAAGAACTCTTGAATTTTAGCAGAGCCTAAGATGTCCCAGAATAGAAGTATATTTCCTAATCTCCCTGTGGCTACGATTAAGTTCTGCCAGTGGAGTTGAAGCTGTGTGCAACTTCCAGGAGCGTCCTAAAGCAAGACAGGTGGTGGGGCCTCTTGAGCTCTTTCGGGATGTTTTAAAACACATAAAATTAAATATATAGGATTAAAAAGAAATCAATTCTATCAAAATATAGTTATTAAAATATTAAATGTTTGATAGAATAGTGTATATGCATCTTCATTAACACATTAAAAAACAAGGAAAAAAACTCCACCAAGGTTCAGTTTGAGGTTTCGATAACTGCCTTGATTTCAATGCCATGGATACAAATTATATTTTGAGGTATTTGTAACAGATATGAATTCTTTTTACTGCTTGTATGTATCAACTCCCTGTAGTGAGGGTACTTTTGCATCGCTCACATTCATTTTAAACTAGGCATTCTACCTCCTCTTGTTCTGTGGAATGGAATGAAATGTTTCCCTTTCCCCCTCAGGTCTCTGTGGAAGGCTTCCTGCTCTTCCCCCACCCAAATGTATCTCTTAGTTATGAAGCAACTAGAAATGGAGACATCTGGGAGAATATGAATCTATTTTCTAATTTGTAATTGGATATCTTGGTTTCACTTCTGGGTCTGTCCATAAATGTACTAGTGGGGGAAATCAAACAATACCTAGGAATAAAGACCTTAGCATCTTGAAATAAACAGCAAATGAGTGATGTTTAAACATTCTGCTCAATTGTCTCCGAGTCATATAATTTTTCTAAAAGCAGTCCTTTTTTCTCCATCAGCATTCATCAGAGTTCTGGGTTATATTTAGAAGATGAAATGCAAATTAACCTCCAATGTAATTCTGGGGCCAGGCAAGACAGGCTTACGTAAACTGGACACTAGTGGTTGCTGCATGGAATGTCCACTTGGTGGCACCACTCCACCAAAGCTATAAGATATAGCTACCATGAAGGCCAATGCTTGGCCCCATTTCTGATTGTGGCAGTTATGTTGGCTCTGGAAGCAGGAACCTGATTAAAAAGTTCCAAAAAAGTACCAAAAGGTCAAAAACATGTATAAAATGTCTGTAACATGTGTAAAGAAATAGATGGATTGATGGGTGGATGGGGGGTAGCATAAATGAATAAATATGTGCGAAAGCAAGTATAGTAAAATATTAACTGCAGAATGTAGACGGTGGGTATATAGGTGTTCACTATGAAATTTTTTCATCTTTTTTTATGTTTGAAAATTTTCACAATAAAATATTGAAACAAATCATGTTGCTAATTGATTATAAAAATTGAATAAAAGAAAGAGAATGTTAGTCCATAATGATACGCAAGAAGAGAGAGCAAGATGAAAAAAAGAAAATATTTCCAGAAGAATGAGCGGTAAAGAATATCGAAGAAATGAAAATCACTATTTTGCAGTTCACAAAGTAATAATTGATTTAGAAAAGGATCATCAATGGATGCTAAAACCATTGGGTGAAGTGCATTGGGGAACTGGATATTCACAGAGCCTTGGAGTATCATTCCCCAGATTACTTACTAATTAAAAGAAAGAAGTGTACCCTTATTACAGAGCGGTCTGCTCATCACCACCCTAACCCGGTCATCACCAACAGTGGAGTTAAATTTCTCCAAGTGCACTTATATATATTTCTTTTTTTACATGCAGAGTTTTAAAAGTCATGTAAAAGTAGAATTGTACACTCCAAGACATCACTGACCTTCTCCTTCTGGGTTGCCTTCCAATCTTATTGTAGCTTTTGATATTTGTGTTGATAATTTGTATTTGATAATGGATTATTTAAGCCTGGTTCTAATTTCCTTGTATTGTTCCTTGCCTTTCATTGCCTTAGTCTGATTAATTTGAATAGATAAAGATGCTCCCACATGAAGTTTTACTCTGCGTTGGAGAGGGAGAAGACCAGAGAAGTTTCAAGACACCCATGGAGAAGTTAATCCCATCTCAAGGGCAATAACATGGCAATGCCCAGAATTCTTACTCGGGGCCAGGTACAGGTACAGTACTCAGTGCTTCCCCACACATGACTTTACTCAACCTCTCCTTCCTTCGATTCTCTAATATTTGTAACTTTATCAATTTTTTATTGTCCTGAAGCCAAGAATTCATAGATAAGCATCCTTTCTCCTCTCATTAAAAACCAATTTTTATCTCTACTATGGTCTGAATGTTTGCATCCCTCCCAAATTCATTATGTTGAAATTCTAGCCCCCAAAGCTGATGGTTTTAGATGGCTCGGCCTTTGGGAGTTGCTTAAGTCATGAGGGTGGAAACCTCATGAATCAGATTAGTGCCTTTATAGAAGAGACACTACAGAGACCGCTAGCCCCTTCCACCATGTAAAGACACAGTGAGAAGGCACTGGCTATGAACTAGGCAGAGAGCCCTCAAGAGAATGCGACCGTGCTGGCACCCTGATTTTGAGCTTCCAGCCTCCTAAACTATGAGAAATAAATTTCTGTTGTTTATAAGCTACTGAGTCTGTGATATTTTGTTGCAGCAGCCCTAATGGACTGGGACACCGATTCCATATCTTGCCTCATATTCACTATTCAACCCATTCCAATATGGCTTCCATTCCTACCATGCTATGGAAATCACCCTTGCCAAAGTTATATCAATGACTTCCATTTCCCTAAATCCTTTTTACATTTTATTGGTGGACCACTTCCTTCATAAAATACTCTTATCCCTGAATTCTATGATATTACGTTTGCTAGTTTCCTCCTACTACCCTCACTTCTCCATTTCCTATACCGTATCAGCCTTTTCATTCAACCCTTAATGTTATGTACAGTTCTTTGAGGCATTCTTATTTATTCCTGTAACAAATATTCACTGTGCACCTACTATGGGCTAGACACTGTGCTTGTTGTGGGTATTGCATATATAATTCTTGTTCTTAGAGAGTTTAGAAGAAAGCTGTCAATCATAAATTATACAATTGATTAATTATAGTCATGATAAAAACTATTAAAAAGTTCAAGATACTACTTTTCCTACAGGTTAATTAAAATAAACTTGGCTGTGTCTGAAATTCCAGAGGTAGGGTAGGAGTGTGAGAGGGGAACTGGAAATGCTCTTTCCAGAAAAACATCTTCCCACAATTGAGAAAAAATAAAATAAACAAGGACATAATCCCTTCGAACCTATCAATTAAAACTAAGATTCTTCTTAGTCTTATTTCCTTCTCAGGTTTGTTTTTAGTAGGCATATCTCCAGTAGCCTGAAGGGATCAAAATTTTGTATCCTCAGAATGATTCATTCAGTATGGGGCTTTTAGCTTCAGTATTTATGCCTGGCTGTCACTCCCCACCCCTCAAACCACGCCCTCCCTTCCTACCATCTGGCTTTTTTCAGAAGCTCTCCCTTGTCCTCTCTCTCCTACTTAATTCTTAAGAAGAAGTCCCTCGTCATTTCCAGCTAAAGTTAAGGCCAGGGACAGTACAGTCAGTGCTTGGAGCATTACAAATCACCTCTGCCTCCCACCTGTGCTTTCTAAATTCTTCCTTCCCTACTTCTTTCTTCCCTCTTTTCTGACCTAAAGACCTCGTGTTCTGTAGAGGAATGAGGAAGTAGACGCATGGGTCAACAGGAAGTCATTGGTTTTGTGCACTTTTGTCTCTTTCCCGTACTTGCTAGATCCAACATACCACGTAACTAGACCTTTGCACCTCACCTGCTTTATCTGCATGGGTCAGGTTCTCACATAAGCAATTTTTATTTCAAGTCTCCGTGGCCGCACAAGTTAGACCAATGCAAAGTACCTTGAGGTAAATCAGAACTGGCCTCTATTCCCGTGTGCCTTTCTTTACCACCCTTTCTGCTTATGCCTCTCATGCCCTTCCACATTCACGGCCTTGACTTTTCTGCATAATGTAATATGGAAACAATAATTCTTGACATGACAGCTTGGAGAATTATTTGTGCCCTGCTGGGTATTTTCCTTCTACTTAGCACCGAGTAGAAGCTCAATGTATTTTGTGGAATAAATAAGTGAAAGAATGAAAGCCCGTAAGGGTTCATTTGGAATATTTGGGAAATAGTCTCCAATCCTAGTTGAGGTGAGATCACCTTCTTATGTGATGAATAGCACTTTGTGCACTCTGTGTTGGACTAGTTGGCACTGTTAACTAATTTTAACCGAACAGTAGCTCTCTGTTTCCAGCTGCTAGCATAATGCTTGGCACAATGTCAGAGCTCAATAAATTTTTGTCGAATCAATAAATGTTGTGCTTTATGTCAAAGGGTTTAACTCTTGGAAGAAAAGCAGCAAACAGAGCTTTGAGTTTGCAGAACCAGGAGAATGGAAGGAACATTAAGAAGTCTTCAAGTGCATTTCCCTGCTTCCTGACTTAGCCATCCCTAGTCATCTCTGCTTTGCTCCTGAACTCCATGGGAGGCTCCCTAATCATGTGACTCATAGGATTTTAATAAGAAACCTCTATCTTTATTTATTTCCAAAGGACATAAGATGTGCATACTATCGTTCGTTCGTCCTTCCTTCCTTCCTTCCTTCCTTCCTTCCTTCCTTCCTTCCTTCCTTCCTTCCTTCCTTCCTTCCTTCCTTCCTTCCTTCCTTCCTTCCTTCCTTCCTT
>NW_024346150.1:4328633-4336683 GCF_902729225.1 Pteropus medius | reverse complement strand
TTTCTTTTTTCCTCCCTCCTTCTCTCCCTCCTTCTTTCTCTCTTTCTCCCTTTCTCCCTCTGTCTCTCCCTCTGTCTCTCTCTCTGTCTCTGTCTCTGTCTCTCTCTGTCTCTCTCTCTCTCAAAACAATTAGATATGCCAAGGCTGTAAGTGGCTTCTGGGTCATATGTGTTAGCCATGTGTGGAGTGGAATTAGACAACTCTAAATTCAGATCCTGGCTCAGAGTGAAAACTATGCTGTACTATGTCTGCCTAAATCTCTAGTCCGAAGGCAGAATTCTAACCTTCTGTGGCACGATAGAAACTTGAGGTTCATGCTCACAATAATCTGTTATAAAATTCCAAATACTTCCACCTTTGACTTTTTTTTTTTCAATTTGTCAAATAGCAGTTCAACTAGCAACCAAGGCTCGGCTTCTCATCTACACCAGCAGTGTCTGAATGAGATGGGTCGGCAGTACCACCACCCTCATTTTAAATTAAGGGACTATGGAGTGGAAGTTTTATAATCAGTCATGGAAAACAAAAACAACAAAAACAAAACTAGAGCCTGGAAACCAGTCTTGGTTCAGACCTAACTGAGGTAAAAACATTTTTCTGAAAACCTCTGGAGCCTAATCTCTGAGGGTTAGGGACATGATTGCTGGACACATTGCCTTGTGAGCCAGTTGAAACTTGTTCCCACGGCTGATCAGGGGTTTCCAATCATTACTTACATAACATTTGCATGACAATCTTTGTAGGACCAGAGATGGATAACAAACCAGGCCTTACTCCATGCAATCAACATGCAGAGCCTCAAAAGAAGCCTATAAGATCAAGAGGGAATCTTTTTCGGGACATTCATAGCAGAAAAAAATAGCAGTTAATCTCCTCTTTTCTTCTTTCCTTTTCCTGTGACCGTTAGATGCCTGGATTCTTCCCCCAGTTTTAATAAAACGCAACAGTGATGGCTGTAAGCCTCATAACCTTATCCTTGCTCTATTCACAACTGATCATCAATTCATCCTAGCCTAAGTTACTTTCACTCCTCTGAAACCAGAGATGTGGCCAATACTGTTTATCACTTTCCATACACATATTCCCTTGTGACATGTCTGACTTTGCTATTTAAATCTAGGGTAGTTGGTGACATTCACAGGACGGTAAAATAAGGACCTCCAAAATTTCTCTCCTTCATAAAAACATTAAGAGCACTGGAAAACTGTCAAAATTACTTTTTCAGAAATCTGGAAGCTAATCAAAGGCTTACAGAAATTGTTTTTTCATGTAAAACAACTGAATCTCAAATAGCATGATAGCCTTGAAAAACAGTTCTGCAACCACAATGAAAACTGGCCACCTATCAGCCTATGGAGCGGGGAAAATGGGATTGATACACTTCCAGAGTCCAATTCTCAGATAACGTGCAGTTCCTTCAGAAAAATCTCACAAGGCTTATTTTTATTTGATCCTAACTCAGAGCTCACCCACATTATTTCTTTGGGGACAATTGTTAATAGAGGCACCTGTCTGAAGTGGTGATAATAGTTGGAGAAAACAACAAGTTAAGCAAAAATTTAAAGAAAAAAGCTGGGAACGAGTTATGTATAAGGGGCTTTGAAAAGCTCTGACATTCCTGGGAATCTAGAAGCCCAGGCACATGCCCAGGGTTGTGTCCATGCCTGGGAAAGACCTGAGAGGACCAAAGTTCTCATCTCTAGCAGATCTTGAGACTCAGCAGAAGCAGGAAGTGCAGGTGAACGGAAGGTTGTATGCAAGAACATAGAGTACCTGCCTGAGCACTGACGATAAGCTCCTAGCATGTACGCGGTGCCCTCAGCAAAGACGGGAAGAGTTATTGGTTCCAGGCCATTAGTACCAATTTTACAGAAATACAAAGGACAGTAAGAGAATACTATGAACAACTGTATGTCAACAAATTAAATAACCTAGATGAAATGGGAAAATTCCTAGAAACACACAAATTACCTAAACTAACTCAAGAAGAAAGAAAATCTCAACACTATAACAAGTAAACAGATGGACTTAGTAATCACAAACTTCCCAACGTAGAAAGGTCCAGAAAAATTTTTTAAAAAGATGAAGGTGAAAAAAATTTTTTTGAAAAGGAGAGAAGATAAATCACTAAAACCAGACAAATTTCTACTTTTAATTTTATGACATAAACTTAGTAGTCAGGTCTTTTAGGGCAGGGATAATCAGATTTGTTTTTTGTATCCTCTAAAACCAAAAAATATGCACCTTACCTGAATCATCAATACACGTGGCTATTAAGTATTTGAAATGTAACTAGTGCAACTGAGAACCTGAATGTTGATTTTATTTAAATTTTAACTAATTTAAATTTAAAAATGAATAAGAGAGATTCATTTAGTGGAAAACATTTAAGATGTTTGAAACTTGGGTATGAACCCACTTTTTCAATTATATATTTTATGAAATCTAAATACAGATCGAGTATTTCTGATAAAAATTTAGCACTAAAATTGACACATACTCTAAGTGTAAAAACACTGAATTTTAAAGATGGAATGAAACAAAGAATGTAAAGTATCGCAATAACTTTACATTGATGACATGTTGAAATGATAACGTGAGTAAGTAGTTCCTTTTTTTTTTTTTTTAAAGGAATCATTTCAGAAATGCTTGATGAGAGAAAAACAAAGTCCTTAAATCCATTCCCTCTGAGATGTCATGGAAGTGACATGGGTTCTAGTCATCTGGATTGTTTTCCTTTAGAAATAAGTAAATCTAGGTTTGATCATACAGATTTAAGGAAAGGGTAGAGAACAAAAATTTTTCAAAAATATCCTTCAGAAAAGCAAATTACTTTATTGTCATGTGTTTAATTCACTTGTAGGGAAAAAAAAAGCACCTAGATAGCTCCAGCTAAGTTTGTCCTCAGCTTCGATATTTGTGAACCATATAACTGAGAAAGATTTTGTATTCAGAAAATTTAAGTAACTCTTTTAAATCAATAAGAAAGAGATAAAATCCAGTAAAGAAAATGGACAAGAGACTTGAACAAATATTTCATAAAGGAGGCATCTACTGGCCAATAACTTATGAAAATTAAAATTAAACCTCAATGATATAATACTATACACTTACCAGAATCACTGAAATTAAAAAGCCAAATATTTATTGGTGAGGCTATGAAGTAGCAGGAACTCACACTCTGTGGATAGGAGTGAAAATTGGTAAAACCATTTAGGAAACCAGTTTGGCCTTATTACAAAAGTTGAAAATATGTGTGTATTCCCAACAGTTTCGCAATCCCATTCCTTGAGTATGAGTCCAGAATAAATTCGTTGCGTATGCACCAAAGACATATACAAAAATATTCATAGCTTTGTTGTTTGTAAAAGCTCCTCAAAGCTCCAAACTTAACAACATAAATGTCCAACAGTAAAAATAGACAAATTATACAATATTTATGAAGACTTCCATACATTAATGAAATTGGATGAACTCTAGTTACATGCAACACCCCAGCTGAATCTTAGAATATAAAGCCGAATCAAAGAAGCCAGTTACAAAATGATTTATCTTGTCTAATTCCATATAAACATTTTACAGTAAGCAAAGAGTTGTTCTTGTATGTTTTTACTTACATAAAGCTCAAAAACAGGAGAAAATGGTGCTTGGGAGATCATCATTAGATGTAAAAAGCCAAGCAGGAAAGTAATTACCATAAAGTTGGGATAGTTTCTACTCAGGCAGGAGGGCAGGGAGGCGGTTGTGACAGAGGCTGAGGCTTCCCAGCTGAGGGACAGCAATATCCTGTTTCTTAACCTGGGTGGCACCTTACAATAAGTCGTATATTTGGTTCTCTGTGTTTTTCTGCATGTTATGTTTCACAATGAAAAACATTTTTTGAAAAATAGAAAGCCCCCTGCTACAACCTCCTTCATGCCTCCCCTGAGCCTGTCTCTCTTCCCCGCTCCCCTCTCAGCCAAAGGAACGTCCCTTCTGCCCTCATTTTCTCCAGTCTCTTATCTCCCACTCATAACACGAACTGCCCTTCCCTCTACCCTCCAGAGCCACCAGTAACCTTCTAGCTGGCAATTCATATGAACTTGTCTCATTCCATGGGCATCTCGGTCCCACGGAGCAATCTTTGTTGCTGACCTTGTAGCTTTCTTTTCCCTCAGCTTTCCCTGCCCTTCCGTCTCCTGCTTCTTCTCCTCTTTCCCTCCCTGCGGCCGCCCTGCTTCCTCCTCTGACTTCTCTAATTTTCCCACTCCTTCAACACTGCTGCTTCCCAGCTTTCCCTCCACGTGGTCTCATCCAGACCTGTGGCCCATCTCTGTGCTAATGGTCCCCAGATGGATGATGTTTTCTTTTAGGCTCCAGGTGCAGGTATGCATAAGCTTCCTGCTTCATCTCCATCTTTATCTAGATGTTCAGAATCACCTGAATTTCAACCAACAGGCCTTAAAACGAAATCGCTCTCTTTCTTGTTCCAACCCTATTCCTGGATTTCCTGTCTAAATAAAGGTAATCACTAGAAGTTGATATCTCGAGCTAGAAATGTTGACTCGTCACTCTCCTTAACCTGTCCCACATCAGAGCTACTATTATTATATGTTCGCTCTGTGTGCTAGGCCTTTGCTATAGTCTGAATGTTTTTGTCTCCCATACATTCATTTGTTGAAAATCTAATGCCCAATGTGATGGTATTAGGAGGTGGACACTTTGTGGGGTGATCATGTCATGAGGGCAGAACCCTCATGAATGGAATTCCCGCCCTTGTTAAAGAGGCCTCAGAGAGCTCCCTTATACAGCTTCTGCCATGTGAGGACACAGCAAGAAGACCAGTCCAAGGAAGTAGGTCCTCACCAGACCCGGAACCTGCTGGTTCCTTCGTCTTGGACTTCAGAACTGTGAGAAATAAATTTCTGTTTGTAAAGCACCTAGTCTGTGACATTTTATTATACAGCCTGAATGGACTAAGACAGAATTGTTTATACATATACATATACATATACATGTACATGTACATACATACATACATACATACATACACACATACAGAGAGCGAGTGTGCAGGAGTGGGAGAGAGCTTGGTGTTAACCTCCAGCATTTTTTTTTTTTACATCACATTATATTATAATTACAATTGCTTATTTGTTTCTGCCTGCCTGTTCCTTGAGGGCAAGAATAGTGTATTATTCCTCCTTGAATCTGGATTTCTTCCTAGTGGAGACTGTATCTAGAGGGCAGTTAATGGTTTTGCTGAATAAATACATGTCTCTGGAAATTCTTGTTGAAAAGCAAGCACTGGAAGCAATAATCTGGTCGCGCTGACCGGTGCTGGTGTGTGGTACTATGCTGAGTCTGAGACCCTCCATGCCGCACCCTGAGGCCCGGAGATACTCTAGAACAAAGGGATAGAAAACAGCACCAAGGTTGGTAGGCTGAGCAGCCAGTTGCTAGTGACATGGACCTTTCTCCTTTGCAGACACCTTTGTCTTCCTGCCATATTCAATTTGACTCTTTATTCCATTCCATCCCTTTTATTATCTTGGACTATAATAGCTCCTCTGCTTTATGCTTTTTTCTTATTTAAGCTTTATAGAAAGGACCAGGATACTCCAAGCTAAAATATGCCACTTTGGTATAAATCTTTTTTTGAGCTGAAGGCAGTTGAGAAAAAGCAGACTCAGAAAGTGCTCTCTGCTCTTCCTCTATCTGCCCCAAAATAGGGTATAAATTTCCTTTGTGCTGGCGGCTTCCTCCCACACCAGGAAGACGTGAACAACACTTACCACTGGAAACAGAAATGACACAAAGGTAAGACTGCATGAACAAACCTTACTAACAGACCTCATCTTCCATTAGTTTCCCCCATATACTTCCCAGTCACTTTCCCACAATTTATTGGGCATAGAAGCCCAGCCCTTCTTAACTTTGTGCAGTTACTTCTCCACAATTAATTGTTCTTTTTAAAAATGGTATGTAATCTCCTGAGTCTTACTGCTTCTCTGGGGTTTTTGCTTTTTTTCTATAAAGCCCAGTGCAGGTAAAATTTAAAATATTACTAAATTTGTATGCCTTTCTTTTTTCTGTTAATCTGTCATTTGTCAGTTTAATTCACAGACCTCAGGCACTGAATTTAAGAGGGTAGAGGAAAATTTTTTTCTTCCCCCTACCTGGATAACCTAAGGGATAAACATCGCTGTGACTATTGTGCAGACAACTGAACTGAGGCTCAGGGAAGTTATACTAACTGTGTGTGGAAGAGCCAGGACAAATGTCAAAGCCCTTTTACCTTCTTTGTTCCTTTCTTTGCTAACGCCTAAAAGTTCATTTAGTGACCCTGAATTCCAGGGAGTTGCTGGCATCTGTTCATGTAGTTTCTCATGTTGAATGAATGTCAGCTCTGAAAAAAAAAGCACACCTAGGAACAGCCCTGAAAAATTCCCAGCCAGACCCAATCGGAACAACCTGGCGTTTCCCAGTGATGCAACTCCTTTTGGAGCTCTGTGGCACCCAGCCCTGGACCAAGCAGCATTAATCAGTCAATGAGTTTTGGTTGATGACATGAGACTGGTTTGCATAACCTGCTGCACTGGCACAAGCACCCAGGCCACCATCTAACAAGGGCTCTGGGACCTAGTTAAAGAAAAAAGACATCCTTTGCTATGAACTGCATCCAGGATCCAAATTTCCCCTATTCTTTCTTTCTCACCCAGTCTGCAAGTAAATACTGTATCCTTGCCTTGAACCAGTGAGACAAAAGCAGAAGATAGTCTAGCTTTTGAGTGACAGGGCAAGTCAGAGGCCAAAACAGGTTTGGTTAAAAGAGACTTTTCAGGTTTGTCAACCCAAGAAGAACTCAAGAAGGAAAAAACAAGAGACTTAAAGAGTGTCATTAAAAATCTTATTGGGTTCCAATAACACGACGGCTTCAGTTAAGAAGCTTGCCAAGGAGGCCAGGAAAGGGTATTATTTCCGTCTTAAACATAGATGAAACTTCTGCTCACCTGGAAGCCAGTGTTTCTGTAGCCCTCAGCTCCGGTGGCAGTCACACTCTTCAGCTCCATGGCCTCTTTGCTGCTTATGGAATTGGCTGGACTCTGAGTTCCTTTCAGATGTCTTGTCTGGAGCTCCCCTGTACCCGTGAAAAGGAGCACAGCCTCTGCTGATGTCAGAATGCCACCTGCTGTTGTAGGAACCTTGGCACTGCTTCAGTTTGGAAATTTCAAGAGGGGTGGGGTGGAGGCTTTCAATTCAGGTCCGCCTACTTCATTAATCCTTCCCATTTCCCAATGATTGCCAGCCCATGTTTGCTCAGGGAAGAAAAGTCTTATACTGCACAAAACAGAAAGGACACTTTCTTTACAGCCACAAGTGAAATAATCTATTCCTCGTGGGTGGTGTTGGGGACTAGGAGTGCTGGGGGTGGCAGGGAACATTAGGCCTGGCTGTAATCAAGTGACCACTGTGCTGTACCGAGTACATGCTTGGTACTTATGGTGGTGGTCTTGGTTTATTTTCAGAACGTGGGAAAACTGAGCTGCGAGAAAGTTAACAATTTGCTCAGCGTCATTTGGCTAATAAAGGCACAATGAACAGACAAATTCAGTCCTAGTAGCTTCCAAAGTCTTTTCACTTCATCCCTATAGGCAGACAGGATTGCTTTTAAAAAATCCAACTCCTAGAAATGCAAATATGTGGCAGATATGAAAGGTGATCAACAGCTCACTTAATAAAAGCATTCATTGCTTTATGAAGTTATTATCTACAGGAGTCTTCCAAAATATCAGTTTCCCCTAGTACATTTAGAATAACTTATTATGTATCTCTTGATTATGATAATTGTGTGGCCTATGTGGAAATGTGAAAAATGTTTATGATAAGTGAAAAACTAGAATTAATAAAGTGAAAACGCCATACAGTGGACAAAAGAAGGAAGTAAATTATCAAATATTGCTAGTGGCTATTTCTGGGTTGTAGTTTTATGGGTGGTTGTTTTTTCTCCTTTACACGTCGCTGAGTTTTTGATAAAGAACACTATATGATTATTATCATAATATAGCCT
>NW_024346150.1:4244171-4328622 GCF_902729225.1 Pteropus medius | reverse complement strand
CTTGTCTGGAGCTCCCCTGTACCCGTGAAAAGGAGCACAGCCTCTGCTGATGTCAGAATGCCACCTGCTGTTGTAGGAACCTTGGCACTGCTTCAGTTTGGAAATTTCAAGAGGGGTGGGGTGGAGGCTTTCAATTCAGGTCCGCCTACTTCATTAATCCTTCCCATTTCCCAATGATTGCCAGCCCATGTTTGCTCAGGGAAGAAAAGTCTTATACTGCACAAAACAGAAAGGACACTTTCTTTACAGCCACAAGTGAAATAATCTATTCCTCGTGGGTGGTGTTGGGGACTAGGAGTGCTGGGGGTGGCAGGGAACATTAGGCCTGGCTGTAATCAAGTGACCACTGTGCTGTACCGAGTACATGCTTGGTACTTATGGTGGTGGTCTTGGTTTATTTTCAGAACGTGGGAAAACTGAGCTGCGAGAAAGTTAACAATTTGCTCAGCGTCATTTGGCTAATAAAGGCACAATGAACAGACAAATTCAGTCCTAGTAGCTTCCAAAGTCTTTTCACTTCATCCCTATAGGCAGACAGGATTGCTTTTAAAAAATCCAACTCCTAGAAATGCAAATATGTGGCAGATATGAAAGGTGATCAACAGCTCACTTAATAAAAGCATTCATTGCTTTATGAAGTTATTATCTACAGGAGTCTTCCAAAATATCAGTTTCCCCTAGTACATTTAGAATAACTTATTATGTATCTCTTGATTATGATAATTGTGTGGCCTATGTGGAAATGTGAAAAATGTTTATGATAAGTGAAAAACTAGAATTAATAAAGTGAAAACGCCATACAGTGGACAAAAGAAGGAAGTAAATTATCAAATATTGCTAGTGGCTATTTCTGGGTTGTAGTTTTGGTATATTTTTCCCTATTATCGTTATGAGTTTTATAGAAAGTCTGAGGTGGATTGTTATCATATATAGCCATACTAATACAGGCACAATAATGTCACTACTGCATGCACACGCTGCACACATATCATCATCATCATCATCATCATCATCATACATTCTGGGAAGGAAGAGCTTGCTGAAACCACTGCCCGGGCTCAAATTCTGGCTCTATCACTTACTATACCAAACTATAGCTCAAGAGCTAAGACCAGCCTGCTAACTGTTTTATACAACCTGAGAATTAAGAATGGGTTTTAGATTTTTAAATGGTTGAAAAAAATCAAAAAGACAAATATTTCATAACACTTGCAAACTATGTGAAATCCAAGTTTTAGTGCCAATAAATCAAATTCGTCAGAACACAAATACACCCATTCATTTTATTGTCTTTGGTCGTTATTGCTCCACAAAGGCAGAGATTGTATGGCTCAAAGGTTAAAATGTTCACTTCCTGGTTCTTTACAGAAATTCTGTGCTGATCCCTGACTTACTAGCCGTGTGAATCTGGACAAGTTACTGTGTTCTTTGGGCTTCTGATTCTTCATCTACAAAATGGGAATAATAATAATACCCATTTTACATTATTATCGAGATGACAAAATGTGTTAATATACTTAAAAACACATGGAGTAATGTCTGGAATATAGTAAATTTGTTGTTATAAAAATTATCTTTAAATGTTAAAAAAAAAAAGCACAATGATCTCTAAACAGTGATTTGCCTGTGTTTTAGGTACATCTTTCTACCTGAAGCCAGATACGTCTAGGGTCAAGCAACTGTTACGTTTCATTTGCATAGGAAAGCATAGCAGCTCCCCACTGGACTGGGGGTCAGGCCAGTCTCTCCCCAAATCCCCACCACATTTTCATTGTAGGAAAAAATGACCCCTTCTTCTCACTTACTTTGTGTTCCTGGACCCCTATTCCAAATCCTTCCCATTTATCAACGCCATCCACGCTTCCTTCATGCTTTAGCTCTTTATTGATTTTTTTAAATTGATTTTCTGATGAACGGAGACTTGGGATTTTTTATCAGTTCTTTCCCCATAATTGCGATATACCACAATAAGCAGTTAACATGTTACTAAACGCAAAAAGTCTGACAAAAAATGATCAAGAGAGGTGCAGACAAATAGAAGGCAGATAATGTGCAAAAATTACATGGTAAAGTTGTTGGAGCAAAGAAGTTGTAGCAACCAGATAGTATAACCTTCGTGAACTCAAGACTCAACCTAGTTTAAGGGTATAGAGGAAACTTACTCTCAAGAGGAAAAGAAATAACTTCATTCTGCCATTTATTGTTATCATTGCAGAAACTTGACTCAAATGCCTAACATTCTTAAAAATAGTGTTATATGAATCTTTTAAAATGCAACAAACCAATGTTTTTTCCTGCCCCTCAGCTATAGACCGTAAGCTTGAAAAGAGTACATCATTGTGCAAGCGAGAACACTGTATGGTGTTGATTGAAAGACATAGTGATCTGCCCCTTCCATTCTCCAGCTATACCTCCTGAAAGGAAAAATTGAGACCTAATTAAAGTAAATTGCACATACGACTGTGATACTAAAATGCAAACGTGATGGTTATATACAGAGAAGTTTTAACTTTAAAAATGTTGGCTTTCTGAAGCCCATAGTAACAAGCTTTTAGAACTAATGAAAATTCAGACTTTCTTTGCGGCATAAGAATTAACTTGATTTATGAGGCTATCTCTTAAAATGATGATACCTTGGTAGAAGCAATAGCTCATTTTGCCTAATTTGGAAATAGAAATTGTGATCAGAAAATGAGGTGGAAGACCCTTTGAACTTTACAAGACTATATTTTAAATCATTCCATAGTCATGCAGAATCATTATTTATAAAGAACAGCTTGTGCCAATGCCCAAGAAATGGTCTCTTAACTCCTTTGAGTCTGAGTTATTTTCATTGCTGTGTCCCTCAAACTCAGTTTTAAACATTGAAGCCATTACGTGGCACCCAAACTACTGAGCTTTTTTTATTAAATGATTTCTACATCCTATCCATTCCCCAAGCATTGGCTTATAAAGACTGAGAACCCATGGGCTGTACATGTTCAAGCTCATTAAAGAAAAACAAAACAAAAACAAAAGCCCCCCAACCCTTCCAAATTTATTAAAAATATAAAAGTAAAAAAAAAATTAAATACTTAGCAATAGGTCTTGCCTTGTGCATGTACTTCTATATTAAGGTCACTCTTTCTTTTGGTGATGTGTTCCCATGTTGAGAATGATGTATACGTTATAACATGATTTTTATCCACTCCTCACTGTCCTCACTGTATTACAGATTAACGTTTGTTTGTTTATCTTGAAGTAGTTTAATAAACTTCTCTTTCTTTTGGTGACGTGTTCCCATGTTGAGAATGATGTATATGTTGTAACATGATTTTTATCTACTCCTCACTGTCCTTACTGTATTACAGATTAACGTTTGTTTGTTTATCTTGAAGTAGTCTAATAAACTAAAAATGTAATCTTGGATGATTTACAAAGCTTAATCTAATTAGCCCACTCCAATTATTCAGATTATCTGAGTGAAAAAAAACCCAAACAATAAAAATGTGTATTTGAAATAGAAAATACTTTGAGATTTGTTTTTCCAACAATATCATTTTTGTGGTTAGAGTTTGTTTTTCAACACTTTCACAATATAGCAGGTGCTAGGAAAGGCCAGCCTGAGCACTTATGGCAGCCAAAGACTAGCCATAGAATCTGTTGCTTGGGTAACTGTGGTTAAAGATTGTTTGGCTGTCTGTATTATTTTAGTTAGAATCCTGGGAAGGATGATCTTGGTGCAAAGAGAGACCAGCAAAGAAACAGAAGAGAACTAGCATCTGTTGAGCACTACCATGTGCCTGTTAGATACTTACGTTGTTTCCATTTCATCTTCACTACAGCTCTGCAAATGAAGTATTAATTTCCCCATTTCACAGATGAAAAACCTGAGGCTCAGGAAGATAAAGTAACTTTTCCAAGAACACAACTAGCAGGTGGCAAAACTATAATCTGAGCCATGTCTTTGAAACCTAGTCTTGTCAAGAGCTAAATTCTGAAAAGAAATAAAGCCCAGAGGAAGTGCAAGTGAGTTAGTACCCAACAGTGCTTATTCTGTTAGCCAGGAAAGCAAACCACATGCAAGGTAAATGCAAAAAGGTTAATAAAGTGGAAGAACAATGAGATTGTCAGGACAAGGGAGTTTAGTCCATCTGTGTACTTTGAAATTTTCAAAACAATTGCCAGTACTTAGTTCAGGTGGTTCTAAGAAGGTCCGAGTACTGGCCTGCCATACTGATTCCATAGGAAATGAAGCCTTATACCTGCAAGTGACAGGAGGGCAGGGACTGTACCCATCCTAGCCTCTGCTTTCTCCTCCGTGCTTAGCATAGTGCTTGGAACAGAGTAGGTCCAAGGCTGGGTAGCTTGTCCATTGACCAAAGGAAGAAAATGGAGATCCCTACATTCCCATGTATCCCAGGAATATGGATGAGTTGCACAATAAGGTGTTTGGGAGGCCAGTTCACAGTGGCCACGACGATCCAAGAACCATGTCTGGGAGGAGAGTGAAGTAGACAAAGAGCCCAGGGTGCAAATTTGAAGGGAGCACCCATTCTCAGGTGCTGACTGACCCTGAACTTGCATGACAATGAGAATGAGGGCTTCCTTAAATTTACTCCCTAGACACCTTGCCCAGCTCACTCTACTCCTAGCCCTGCTGTGAATAATCTATGGGGTTGTTTCGGATGAGTGTAATGTAGCAGTTAGGAGTGCATGCTCTGGACTCAGCCCAGCTTCCAGTCCAGGCTTTGCTTTTCAGTAACACTAACAAGCTGGAACCTCAGGCAAGGTACTTATCGATAATATCTCTAAACATGTTGTTACATGCAAAATCAGGTTAATGGTTGCACCTATTTTACAATGGGCCTGCTGCGAGGGTTAAATGAGGTACAGTATGAAATGTCATCTGGCACTATACACTCCAGATTCCAGAGGAAACCTTCCAGCAGCTGCCCCAAAAGGCAACTCAGAGTGACTCCTAGGGCTCAGTACGTGTCTAGAAGTATGTTACTGTTACAGCTAGTCAGATAAGGTTAGCAAACAAAGGGAAGAAAAAAAACATCGATTTGGGCCTCGGTTAATTATGGTAGACAACGTAATACTTATGAATAAATATTTTCCAAGAAGCCCATTCTTGAGTCTGAGAAAATGAGATTTCCAGAGGTAAAAATCTTCCCCTTTACTTTGTCAGTATCTGTCTACAATGGTCAGAAAAAGGACTACTATGTGAGTGGACTAGAGAAAACAGTTTTCATGCTGGGTTGGGTCTGTGTATAAATTTTGCCCAGTCTTTACACGTAACAGGGATGAACAATAATAGTGCCGCCTGTGTTCTGGTGTGATCAGGTGAGCTAATCTTGCATGATTTAAAGGTCCATGGACCCAGCCCAAGATCTGAACACTTTACGCATCTATTGTTTCCTAAGCACCACAGTGCTGGTCATTCAGTTATGGGAAACTATGTCCCTTTTCATGGATGAGAAAACGGGGCATGGTTCACGAGGGAATGGTGGGTGGTTTTGGATGGCCATCCAGGTAAGGCTGCTACTGGAAAAAAATATTGCAATCTCTGGAAAAGAGAATACTCAAATATATTTTGTTCACCTTTTTGTGACCGTCATGGCAAGAATCATGAATGGATGCTAAAACTAGCAGCTAGAAAAATCTGATGAGGATAAGGACACTTAATAGCTCTCAGTGTCTCCCCACAAATTACATCTTAATTGAAGATAAAGAACAACAGAAACTTTATACTGGGAAGACCCCACCTTGACCAAATGGTCACCAAGAATGGGACAAAGTGACATCCATGTGCCTCCTGATATAATGCACTGAGGAGGATACAACATCACTTCTGTGGTATCTCTGTCCAAAATGCTCAACCCGAATCTAACAATGAAGAGGTTAGACCCGAACAAGGGATATTTTACAAAAAAAAACCGGCCTTGAATTTTTCAAAACCGTTAAGCTCATGAAAGACAAAGAAGGCAGAGAGACTATTCCAGATTATAGGACACCAAAGATATATGACAAATTAGTGCAGTACACCATCTGGAAGGAGGTCTATTGTTATAAAAGACAATGTAGGGGCAATTGACCACATTTGAATTTTGGTTGTAGTAATGTCTCAGTGTCAAGTTTCCTCATCTTGATAATTGTACTATGGTCATGTCGGTGAAAAAAATCTGAATCTCTGAAGGTATTAGGAAGATTTTTATTTAGTTCTTGCTGAGGACTATAGCCTGAGAGCAGGGCTTCACGACGCCTTCAAACAGTGCTCTAATTTCAGAAAAATGAGGGCACTTACAACAAGCAGTGGATCAAGCTGGAAGGATATGTGTGCCTCTGAAATTTCAATTAGAATACATACATTTCAACGATTAAGTTTTACATCGAAAGGACAGACTGTGCAGGAAAGAGAGGTTGAGTTCTAGTGCCCCCTGGGGTCAGGGGTTTGGAAATAATGAAACTGCTGTGAAATACCTAGAGGCGAATTTTTAACAGGATGTAGAAAGAACAGGCACTGATTTCTATAGTCATTGTTCTTTAGTGTTGAAACTGTAAAAGATATACATGATGGGGTTTTGTGCCTTATTAAGAAATGTTAGGAAAGCGTGCTGTTTTCTCTTGGTTGTGATTGAGTCAGAAAAGCCAAAACATCTTTTCTCAGTTATGTAAGAGAATATCCTTAGTTAGACGTTGGAGAATTTAGGAATAAAGGGGTATGATGTCTGCAATTTATTCCCAAATGGCTCATAAAAAAAGCAACATGAAAATGTGTATGAGTGTGAGAGAAAATAAAAAAGGCAAAGAAGGCAACTTGTTAATGATGAATCTGATTAAATTATGGGACTATTCTTGCAACTTTTCTGTAAGTTTGAAATTATATAAGTTATAAAAAGAGATGTTTTCTAAATTATTCATATATGCAAATATGTAAATTTAGCCTGTCAGTTATGTATATGGATAGTGAAATGGTTGATTTATATATACATATATTTCCCTTTTACTATTTTTATTTTGCACTATAAAAAAACAACCAACAATCGTGCTTTTTTTCACATTTGTATGAATTTTAGGAAATTACTGCAGTTTCCCCTGGAGAAATAACCTAAAGATTAAAAAGAAGTAGCACCACATTAGGAAATCTGCAAATCCCAGAAGTCAACAGCTTGAAGACAACCCCTACGTGAGAAAAAAGCAAGGGTCACAAGAGACGGACGAGCACATATAAGGACTGCAAGCTGGTGGAACTGGTCATTTCCATTTTCAAGGCCACTGACTCAGAATACATAGCAGAGGCTTCTTTCTCCTGGCCCTCACTAGCACCACCTCAAAGGTAATTTTTAGTCTATGGTCTGAGGAACTCTTCAAATGACACAGAATTGCTTTGAGGAGAGGTGCAATGAAAAAGGTTCGAATATGAAGAAGCATCATGCCAAAGTCCAAGAAAGAACCCATAGTGAAAAGGCAACCCAGAGAAGTCAGCAACTGGCTACTTCAAAGAACTGCCTCCATTGGACCCAAGAGGTCGTCTTGAAAAGATTTCAAGGGGTCAAATCAGCTTACATATAGTGTCCCTACAAACCCTGTAGTGCTACCGAGATTGCCAAAGGTAAAAAAAGTAAGGTAGAAATTGCTTCCTTCAAAATAAATTGGCTTTGTAACTACCTTTGTCTCAGTCTAACTGATGCGGGGCAAATTTTCCAGAGTTGGTAGGGGGACAGCAAGCCCTGCACAGAGAGAAGAAGAGGATCCTTTGGCAGAGATTGAAGAAAGAATTCAACACACACGCCAAAGTTGGAGTCAAAAGGAAAGTTTATTAGAAAAGGGGTAACACTCCACAGACAGAGTGTGGTCTCCTCTCAGAGGCAGAGAGTGAGAGGGACCAAGAGAGATGTGGAAAGACAGTGAGTAGCGGGCAAGGAATCCAGTTTATATATCATTCTTTAGTTCCTGTGAGTTATTGTTTAAAAGAATTTGTTAACTCATTTCCTTTGATACGGACATACAGTGAGGAAGGGGAAGAGTATGTACCATGAAAACGTAAGAATATGTAGAGTGAAAGGCCTGCAGTTCCCAGCCTTTAATCCATAGGTTCCCCATGGTTTGAGCCATAGGGAATGACTCTTGGTTCCTTTTTCCCCTTCACAGGTGTGGAGAATGAGCTGTTAGCAATCCCAGCAGGAATCGTCTTTTGTTCAGAAGGTGTCCTCCTGGCCTGGCTGCAGGGCTGATCAGCACATTGCAGTCTCTGATTGTGACTTGATTAACATTTTAATTCTCTTGCCTCCTCCCTACATTGTAACAACTGCTTTCTCCCTTGTCACTGCAGGTGTTTATTGCCTTATACTTCCCAGTGAAAAGGCTAGTTGAGGTGTCAGGACCGCATAGTCCTAAAAGGGCAGGGGGTCTGAACAAGGGTTGGGGGTCTGGAAATGGAGGAGTTAGACCTCACTGTGCTCCCATAGGCTTGGCCTTCCTTCCCTTGATCCTGAGAACCTACTCCCAAGGTCAGTTTGAAGTTTTTCTGTAAGCCCGTTGATCACTTACTACCCTACTTGGCTAGTATTGCACAGGTATAAAATGTCGACAAGTTTAAAAAAGAAAACTTCAGTTGTTCTTGGGGCCGGGCTGCCTTCCGGTCCCATTTTTTGCAGGATGTAGCCTTGGGCCCTGCGGCTCCTGCTGACTGCGACTGTGGAGTAGGTGAGCACCGGTGTCAGCATGGAGTTAGCGCATGCGCAGTAGAAACCCCTCCCCCCCCTCAGGTCTCTGTGTCTGCAACTGCTATAAATGAAGAGCAGGCTGCCTCCTTGGGAGGAAGGAGGGAGCTTGGGGGTCGATGTGGAAGGCAAGATCTCAGATTCACACTATAGGTGCTGGTCCAAGAAGCCAGAGTTGGGTGAGATCACACTCTTCCTCTGCTCGATGTCATCGAAGGCCTCCTTCAGGTGGAACTGCTTGGTCTTCATGAGGTAAGCCTGCAGATGGTGGGCGAAGGGAGGTCCCAGCTTCCCAGTGGACCGGGAGCTTGCCTCCCCTTCGCTTCTTGAAAGTGGGACCCAATGTCAGCCATGAGGACACATTAGTAGCATAGGCGGGCTGGGCAGGCCTCAGAGGTCCTTACTGAGACATTCAGCTGGGCTGTGATGGACAGGTTGGTGAGAACGTTGCATGTGGACGCATGGTAGGTGCTTTCAGGGGTTGAGAATGGAAGGACTGCAACTGGGCCGCCCTGCCCAGAAGCGGCCTAGAGCTGATGTCCAGCGCCATTTCCCACACTGGCTAACGAGGGCTCTCTCAGATTCAACCTTTTCTTGTGAAGTGGGTTTTACATCCATGTAACACTCAGGATATTCTGAGTAGAAGGTCTCATATCTCCCTTTGAGGAAGTCGATGTTTGGAGCTGGGGCCACCAGACAGAGCCTGGCACCACCCTACATGACTGGTGCCCAACTTGGCCAGGTCATTCACTGACCCATTAGCCCTATTTTACACTTTTTTAAAGTCTTCGAAACTGTATATTTTCCTACATATTCTCCCCCTCCATGTGGTTAAATACAAATTCCATATAAATTTTATTATTTCAGTTCAGAGTTAAGATAAATGTATTAACAAAAACAGCAACAATTCTGTATTGATGTGGGTAAAGGTTTTTGGGATACGTGTTTTCTCTCATATATCCATAAAATGGTGAGATTTGCCATTATTAGGTTATGCTATATGGCTCGGAATGATAGAGATGCCACGTATTTGTCATTGACATTAAATTTAAAGAACTTAAAAGTGTACCCCAAATGTTGTTAAGTTGTCCTTAAAAGTTGCTTTTAGTTTAAAAATAAATGTTTAAACCACATGTTGAGCTCACTTATATTTTCAGCCTCACACATCTCCACCCAGTTATTTCACATACTGGTGGAAGCTTGAGATAGTGTTCAGGCTCTTAAACCAGATGGTAGAACATCTGAAAGTTGTTGTATTATTTGAGCACCTTGGGAAATATTGGTATTTAATTCTGTGCAATCTATTGCACTAGAAACAATTTATGAGCAGAAAAGGACTATATCCTATATATGTAAGGTAATAATTACAGTAAAAAACACACAAAACTGTAAAATTAAGGGCAAAAACCTTAGTTTCTGAGTTTTCTGTTAACTTTAGTTTGTTATTTGCTTTTTTAGCCTTCATTAGCATGATTCGACACTCATCAAAACTAATCATTCCAAGTAACTTCTATTCATTCATTCAATCCAGATTTTAATTACTAAAAGATAAAAAAAAATTCCATTCCCAGCTTCCTCTTCTGTGGATTGCACGTTCTGAGATATTGTTCACTATTGTTCTTTATTAATACAGGAATAAGGCAGAAGGCCTGGCCCTCACCTCATCTTGTTCTAGTTTCTTTCTTGCTTACAAATCTTCAGGTCTTCCATTCTCTGTTCTGGCCTCAGAGCATTTTCTCTTGAACTTGGACTGGCCCCTGGACTGATTGTTTCTTATTGCCGGTTTCCCAGACCACCCAATCCTCTTGCCTGCCTATAGAATATTGTATACTACATAATCCTGCAGGCAACACAGTGTACAGCTCTATAGGGCTCTGAAGGCCTGGATATGGGCTTCTAAATACCAGTCCCCTAAAAGGAAACAGACAGGTACACCTAGGACTTCCTGCTAGAAACAAAGAAGCTTTTAAATCTGACTGAGATGGCTTCGAAAGAAGCCATCTGAAAATGTCTTCAAAAATAGCCAAAGGCGAGGCAATTTTAACATCAAATAGAACAATGTTTATAGCGGACTGAAACACATCAAATCTATGAAAATTCATGTTTCCATAATGATTCTTAAAGAAAACTCTAAAAAAATCCCGTAGTATTTGTTGTTGTCACTTATGGAGGTTTAGTTCCTTACCATGAAAGTTAAGGGGAAAAGTAAGCATTTATATCATCCACTAGGAATTGTATTGCAAGGTAACCAAATAGCACCCGTAGATAAGAAACCTTATACAACCATGCCAGCAGCAAATATAAAAAGAATGATAGGATTTGAAAAGCATGATTTGACCAAACATGATCAGTTGGTATTAAATTATTGGGTGGACAGTTGGTGGGGTGCTGGACATTGTGTGGAACGAAAGTTGTCAGCTTGGATAATGATTGCTATTATAAAACATGGGGCTTGGGTCCACAGCCTGTAAAATGGGTATATTCACTTGTCTCCATTCAAGACTGTTTTGAGTCAGGGAAATGCCAAAGCTGCTTAAGAGCTTGGGTGCAAAGTGTGCAGTAAGTATGTGCAATATGTGGCACTCTACACAGCAGGTTGAGGTTTTCCCTATAATTCTCCTTGTGCTGTTAGTCACAAAGTGAGTATGAATTCAGGAATTCTTATTCTCAGCCCTGCCTCTCTCTTTTCCTCTAAATGGGCTTGGCTGAGCGCAAAGGAGCCTATCAATGCTGAGAACCTCAAGTCCTCAGGAGTGGGGTGGGAAAAGGATCAGGGAGTGGAGACTATGCTTAGCACAAATCTTGGCAAGAGGTGGGGCAGGGCATACCCCAGGCAGAATTGCCTGGTGAAAAGTGTTGTCCCGCTCAGTGAACCATGGTGGAGCCCCAAACAGCTCAGGAGCCTCAGAAGTGGAACCAGACAGCCTGACCCAGGCTGTCTGCCTTGACGGCTTGGGCTTTTGTCATTGTTCTCCTGCCTGTCTTTGACATCTCCAGCTTCCAAACAAATATTTGCCGAGAGCCTTTTATGAGCCAGGCACTAGTCTAAACACTGGGAAGTCATCAGTAAACAAAGATCCCTGACTTGATCTATGGGACTTGGAAAAAGCTGAAGATCAAGCCAAAAATTTTGCCTTGAGCTGCTGGATGGAGTCGCTTTCTCCTGAGATGGGTGGGGGTGGGAGGTGGGATGGTGGTGGTGGGGGGATGGGATGAGGGGTAGGGGTTGCAGTTTATAGTGGGCAGTCTTGGGGACAGAGACAGAAGTGTCCAGCTCTTTAAACTTCTATGGAAGCACTTCTTGCTTCTCCCCTGTCCCTCCAGAATATTCTTCCACACAACCTGGCCTCAGTGTTAAAACTTATTCTCTAGATGGACCCCTATCAGTCCTTGCATGTCAGTTCAGGCTTTATTTCAATCCCTGGTTCAAAAATGGTATTTCAAGCATAGTAAACAAGTGCAAGATTTTGGGGGAGAAGGAGATCTGGTGTTCCTGAAACATGCAGGACACAGGTAGCAATCAAGTCACCTTGTAAAAGGGACCCTTTTACCTGAAATTGCCTGTAGCATCAGTACAGATCAGACTGGAAGAATATAAGTTAAAATTGTGACCGTAATTGCCTTTTGGAGCAAGATAGGTTGGTGGCCAAGGGGTCTTTGATGACAGATTGTATGTCTGTGTGTACTATTCTGATTTAAAAAAAAAAAACGTTATAAAACAAATTGAATTGAATGTTAATTGTCAGTTCTGGCTGGTGGAAACATGATTGTTTATTATTTTATTTTTGGGTTTTCTGTGTGCTTGGTATATAGATGATAATGAGATGGTCATGGGTAAGGACGGATTACTTGAGTTCAGTTTCAGCTCTGTCACTTATTACTTGTGTGACTTGCAGTCTTGAGACTTTCTCAAAGCTGTCCTGATGCGTGGAGTGTGCTGTAGACACCCAGGCCTTGAGTGAGAAGTGGAAGGAAGCCCTGAAATGAGGACGCCCAGAGCATGTGCTTGATTCCATCCCAAGAAAGAGCCCTTCCATGTGGTTCTAGGAAGAATTAGTAATTTAAATACAGGAAGCATGACTTCCAAGAAGCAAGACACAGACTTTTTCATACCCTTCCATACAATAAGACTTTTTCTGTTCGTTTTCCTCCCTCCCTCCCTCCCTCCTCCCTCCTTCCCCTCCCTCCTTCCTTCCTT
This sequence comes from Pteropus medius, assembly GCF_902729225.1. Classification (NCBI taxonomy): domain Eukaryota; kingdom Metazoa; phylum Chordata; class Mammalia; order Chiroptera; family Pteropodidae; genus Pteropus; species Pteropus medius. The sequence continues at coordinate 4,315,716 of NW_024346150.1, read as the reverse complement.
CCTTCCTTCCTAAAATATTTCCTGTTGCCCTCATCATTCATCTTTCAATTCTAACCCTTGCTACTTATGCATGCACTAGGTTAGTCTCACTGCAGTTGTGAATTATTTAAACACATGCATATTTTTAAAGTTGAGGAATAGTTTTTTTCTTTAATTAGTTTATAAGCCAAATGCACTAATGCTATCTTTGCTGAGGGGAAATGATCTTATCTATATATTGTCTCTCACTGAAATGACTCCCCCTACACCGTCTCTAACAAGTTTATTAACTTATCATTTCACATGTAAAATAGGAAAACAACTCGGATTTTAGCTTTTAAAGGAAAAAAAAATTCATGAATCCATATATTATGACCAAGTCATAATTCTTTGTAACTCACATCTCTCTGTATGTACCTTTATTTTTTTTCTCCACCCACTACCCTCTCAGATCTTCTCACTCTTCCTTCAAAGTCTTCTAATCTTAAACTTGACTTTTATTTCTAAAGAGACTTTAACTGTCTAAAGAAATGTGAGTTACTGGTTATTTGTCATTGGTGGAAGCAGTTACAGTGTTCAAGGCACTCAATGCCAATCTGTGAATAATGAATGACCTCGTATCTAATCAGACCCTTACTGAGAAAAGGGGCTGTACCCCTTAAAGCCACATCATCTGCAGGTCACTTTGTTAAGGGTGGAAAATTTTCAAGTGAGCAAACTAGCTAAGTCAGCTACAGGGAAGAAATATCTTTAGATATCAGAAGTTGTCCTACTTGCTTGTGTGTGGTTTAGGAAGTGTACTGTATAAAATATGTAGATGGCCAATGTCTGCTTCTGTAATCCATTTACTTGTTAATTAAGGGTGTTGTTCCGGGCAAAGATATGCTAAAAGCCAACTTCCACTTCTGTAATCTGCTGGCTTGTTCAGGAGACCACCAGGATATGGTCTTGAGCTTTATCAGCTGCCTGCTCTGAAAGCTCGGGGCTGATCTCCTCCAGCCCTGCCTGGTAGAGAGTCGCCGGCCGGCTAATAAAGGCTCATAATTAATCTCAATTGGCTCCGTAGGTCTCAGAATCGTTTGCGCCGTAACAACTTCTCTGTTCCTTGTGTCTGATCAATCTACAGAATCCCCGCCGCTGAGTTCACCAGGGACTCTTCCTTGCAAATCCATAAATCCTGGGCAGTCCTTATGCTGAATCTTGGCCCTCCCTGGCCACAGTTACCTTGCACTTCTGCTACCTTTTCCTCCGTTTGGAGCAGCCAGACAAAACAGATGAATATTTAACAATGCACATTTCATTTCATCCCACATTCCACTTGTAGGAATCTGACTTACAGAAATACCTAAATCCTCAGGGACACATGTGCAAAGACGTTCATTGTGCTTAATAAAAGAAAAACATTAGAACAACTTTTAGGGGAAATGGTGAACTATGATACATTCATATCATGAGAGAATAAGAAGAAGTTAGAAAGAATAAAGCAAGCACATCAGAACTGATGTGAAAGAATTCTGTAAAATACGTAAAAGAAAAAAAAGTAAGTAGCAGAACAATATTTGTGCCGTTATTCTGTATGTGGGTGTGTTTGAGAGAAAACATACATATGAATGTAAATCAAGGTTTAAAACAAGGTGTCCAAATTAAAACATCTTTTAGACTAAGCTGAAAGTTACTGACAGGTATCAGAGCCTAAGGAAAAATGACAGGGCCTCATATTAAAATATTGAATTGGAAAACAATTGAAAGACTAATCTCGTGTTCAATCTCTAAGGGTGAGAAGAAGATAAAGTTCTTGAAGTGAGAAGGGGCCTGGAACCTGCAAGGCCTTTGTGGCTAAAGTGGCAGACAACAAAGCAAAGACCTTGCAGGTGATCCCCTAAGGCATCTGCATTCTATTCTAAAAACTTTGGGAAGGCAGTGGGGGGATTTGAACAAAGGAGAATGGATTTTGGGTAATGGTAATTCAACATAGATATGATGCCTTTAAAGATAATTTGGCGGGCATTTACTGAGATGAGAGTAAGATATTTACTGAGATAAGAGGTAAGGTTAGCAGTTTGGTGAGGTGGGGTGAGCTTGGCAGGGCTTGGCGAGTCCTGGAAATGCTAGAGATTTTCATGGAATTTTGAAGCAGAGAAGTGGAGAAGGAAGTTTGAGTAAGTTGGGATGTGGCCCTCGGAAGCCAAGCTGTAGATAGAAATGTGGATTGACAGCAAGTGTACATGTAGGGTAAACATGAGAAAATGGTCCAGGATTAATCCCAAGAGCTCATTTCTTATGAGGACTAAATAAGATCACGTATTTTAAATGTTAGTTTCCTCCCCTTCAAGAAACACTTGTTACATGAGCTGATTGTCAACACTTAACGCCCAAACAGACTGACCTTTAAGGATAAACATGCAAATTGGGTCACAGGGCTATTTCAGGATATCAGCCATCACCCATTTGGTGAGTTACCCAAAGGAAAGCATTTCAGAAGGAAAGCCTGTTCTCTGTACTCACGTGGGAGCCTCAGGTAGTCTCTAAACTCACTGATGCCTCACCTCTGGGTGTGATGGAGGGCCAGGCACCAGGCTTGCTCACCAGCCCACCGGGGAGAATGCCTTATACCCCTTGAGAACGCCTTATGAGCCCCTGCCATCTGGGCCTAGATAAATCTGTTTGAAAAGATCTGTTGTTTCCATCCTTTACTCTGCCCCACCCTGATCTGTCTTACCCTATGGTAGACCTCAAAAGAATAGACATTATGAACTTATTAATTTTCAACTCTGGAAAAAACATTAATCTCTAGTAATTACTAAGGGAAATTTCTGATTTGGATATTTGCTGAAGGGGTACATCCCAGCTATTCCAATTCTATTATGCCCCTTCAATTATTACTATGGACCAAAAAAAAAAAAAAGGTTTCTGTGGAAAGTAACCTCATAGAGTGATCTGATCATAAATTCCTAACTGGACAGGTCTTGACAGGTAGTCATGCCACAGACCTGTTAGTGAAAGGTTTTAAGCCAGCCTCGTCCATTGTTCTTGTGCATCTAGGTTAACACACCTTTGAAAAACCAGAAGCGATAGCCCTGCAAGGGGGTATTAACCCTCAAGAGAGCACGTAATCCTATTAACTATCCTGTAATCCAATCCTCACCCAGCCCTCTCCAGTCTTCCTTAGGTTCCTTCCTTAATTTCAAATGCATAAAAGAAGCTGTAAAACTGTTATTCTAGGGAGTATTTGAGATCTTGCTCTCTAGTATGTGTCAGTTTGGCTCAAATAAACTCATAAAAATTCTTTCCAGGTTTGGATGTTTCTTACGTTGACAGAATCAATTTGCCCTTTCCGAAGGAGATCTGACTTATTAGTAATTCATTTTTGTGTTACCATAGCTTATTGACTAGAGAATTTCAGATGCTTTCCTCCAAGATGAGTGAAAGTGGCATACACTAACTAGGTCCCAGAATTTGAGCTTTAACAAGTGGAAGGAGATTTGAGATGACTGGGAGAGGGGCAAGTGTGGAACCCCAGAGCTGTTTCTGTATTGTTGATGTTGAGATGCCTCCTGGATGCCCACCTGGAGGGGTTAAGGAGGCAACTGAAGATAGAAATTTAGGACTTATCATTTAAATCAAGTGTGATTTACTTTTTTTATGCTATGGACCCCTTCTGCAGTCTGATGAAGCCACCTGATCCTCTTCTCAGAATGATGTTTTTAAATGCCTAAAATAAAATACACAAGATTATAATATAATTAAAATATAATTAATTATTAAAATATTAAAATATAATTAAGCTTTAAAAATCGTGATACAATAATATAATATGCTCAGATATTAATAACATTAGAAACAGATCTAATAGGTAGAACTGTTAAATAAATGACCTGTTAAATTAGTGACCATAATTTCAAAGTAATTATAAAAAATATCTTTAGATATCTGGAACAACTAATGTAATATGGAGATGTTTGTGATTTCTATTAGTGACAAAGCCATAGGCACTGCAATACTACTACACTTAAATCCCTTTATTCAAGAATGAAATATTACATTTCAGTTAGAGATTAGTGAAAATAAATAGATAATCTCTTACCCTCCAAGTTCGTGGAGCCCCTGAGTGGTATTTAAAGCCACAGACACAATGAAATAATCTAGTATATAGATGGAGAAGGACAAGGGTTCCTAGGACTAATGTCTGGTATATTCTGACATTAAGAGTTGAGCAAAGGAGGAGGAGCTTAGGAGACACTGAGAAGGTTCAGGCAATGTGTAGAAGAGGACCCAGAATTGTGTAGCATTAAGAAGCCAAGAGAAGAAAACATCTTTGGGGGAGGACCCAAGGGTCTGCATTGTTTATAATCTCTCCAGAGATTTACTATATACATTGTTCTGGGTTCCTCTACACTGGGCCATCCCCATTGTTTATTCATTTCTTCATTCATTTGGCATCCACATAGAAGTGATGTCATACAGTCTTTCCCTGAACGTAAACATAATGCCTTTGAGGTTCGTCCATGTTGCCACAAAAGGCAGGATTTCCTTCTTTTTTTATGGCTGAATAACACTCTACTATATAAATATCTAATTGATACGTTATACACCTGAAACTAATATACTGTTGTGTGTCAACTATAATTGGAAAATTAAAATAAATTTTAAAATATTCTCTCTGACCCCAACACCACCCTATTTCTCTATTTCAACCCAATTTCTCTGCTCCTTTCACAACTCAACTTCTTAAAAAATATTTTTGTCTCGTATCGCTCTGCCTCCTGACTCCCCTCATTCTCCTCCTTCTCCTATGCCAAATACCCCGTTTCTCTGAAGCTGCTCTTCTCAAAATCCTCATGACTTTCATGTATGACTTCTCTGTATCTCTTCTCTATGTCTCAACCTCCACTTCATTTTTTCAAAGCATTTTATTTTGGCTTCTCTGACTCATCACTCTCCTACCTCACAGCTATTTCTCAGTCACCTATACCCTATATAAATAATAATTCTTCAACTTTGGGCTGCATCAGAATTGTGTAAGTATTGTGTTAACAACAACAACAACAAAAAGATGACTGGCCTCACTCCAGACACTCTGAGTCAGAATGGGAGTGTGGGGTACCCATGTTCCACTATATTTTAAATAAGTGGCACAAGTTATTTTGACACAGACTGAAGTTTGAAACCTAGCACCATCCAGGATTTTTAATATTACTTTTTCATAGATTAATTATAATAAAATCAACAAAGTACTACTTTCAGAGTTTGCATATTATGATAATCCCATTTCTAAAATGTCACAATGGAATGTTATGATAATCTCATTTTTAAAATGAGACTATTTCTTTGATTTCAGCTGAGTTTTCAAGGACACGGGAAAGTACGCATTGTAAAAAAAAAAATCATAAAGATAAATTCCCTTGTTTCCATCATATGCCTAAAAATAGAAGCAGCAGCAACACTGCATCTGGGGGTAGAAGACTGAAGTTCAAGTCCATTCTACGGATGTGATTTGCCAGTCCTGAATAAGTCATTTAAGCTTTTTAGACCTCAGCTTTGTCTCATTCACAGTATGAGGACTGTCATAATCTTTGTCTAGACATGATTTATTGTTCTCTTGGCCTCTGTCCCTCCCTGCCTTAAAATGACTTGTTTCAAAGTTCCAGAGTGACTGCTGTAAATGTACCTATTCATCAATTTCTATTCCTGGAGGAGTCAGAATCTTTATCTAAGACACTGTTTTGATAGCTGTGCTTGTCTGACATAACTATTTGAATATACTGAAAGATGGATTTGATGAAAGATGAGTTGCTAGACCATAGTTTTATTGCTTTGAGGCGTAGACTTTTTGCAAGCCTAGATAATAAAAAATGGATAAAATGTGAACTGAAAAAAAAAATAAATATGAGAGAAAAGCAAGATTTAGGTTCATTTCTAAGTAAAAAGCCTGACAAATTTCAAAAAAATGTCTGTGCTTATCTCCTTTTGTTCAATTTGTGTGTGTGTGTGTGTGTGTGTGTGTGTGTGTGTGTGTGTGTGTGTGAGAAACATCTCTGCAGGATTCTGATTATGCATGGGATAAGACTGAATGGAAACAGGTACATAAATAGTCAACCTGTTTCTAAAAACGGGAAGAAAACTGCCCTGGACAGATCTGGTTGGAGTGGTTTTTTTTCCTTCCTCTCAATTTATAAAACAAATATTTCTTAGCAAGCTGCCGAAACACAGTTCATACAACTTGTTTTGGCACCCTGATGAAGTCCCAGATCTCTCCTTTTTTACGATCTGACTACTACCTTCTATAAAGAGTTTACTCAAGACAGATATGATAATATGCTAGGGCTGCGTTGTTCAATGTGGTTTCCTTTAGCTAGATTTAAACTTAATTAAAATGAAATAAAATTTAAAATTCAGTTCCTATGGCACCTTAACAACTTTTCAAGGGTCAATAAAGCACACGCGGCTTGTGGCTACTATGTTGGACCTGTGCAGGTATAGAACATTATCATTGCAGAAAGTTCTATTGAACAGCAGTGCTTGAGAGTAATTTTGCTCCCTGGGGAATATTTGGTAATATCTGGAGATGTTATTGGTTGTCAAAAGAAAGAGTTAGGTGCTATTGGCATTTAGTGGTTAGAGGACATCTGATAGCACACAGGACAGTCCCCCACAAAGAAGAATTATCTGGGCCAAAATATCAATAGTGCCTAAGTCAAGAAAGTGTGTTCTAGACGTAGGATTCTGTTAGAATGATGGTTGGTATTAGAGCGCGCTCTGAGTCTGTGATGGTCTATAGGGCCACTTAGGATTGAACCCAGGCCATCATTCCTAAGACTTCAGGAAACAGATCTTACTGGATTCTTTCATTCTGCTTGTGCAATGGTTGGTTGGGTAGAGTCTCTGAAATATTTGAATCCACATACCATGAGAACTATAAATTTTCTTAAATAAGAGCTCATTGTCACAGCTCCTATGCTGATTAACAAGCCTAAGCATTTTACCAGTGAAAACCCATTTGTGATATTCGTTATTCTATTCCACAATCAAGAAGGTTTGTGGAATGGAATAATGAATATCACAAATGGGTTTTCACTGATTGTGTTGATTGTGTTCAGGATAGCCAAGAGATCTCTGGAGTAGAGCCTTTCTGATAAAAGGTGGCTGACTACTTGCCCCTGATCTCTGCTAACATGCCTCAACCTTGGCTGCCTAAGTAAAAGTGTTTTTAACGTGACTTCATGTTGATCTCTTATGCTTCACTCTCACCTTGGAAAAAACAAGCCAGAACTTAGCTTTTGCAAACTCTACCTTCTTAAATCATAATTATTTTGCAGAGTATTGAAACATTAGCATAACACACACACACCACCCAAACAGGTGTGGTCTTCACCTTTCTGGTACTTCTTTTCTTTCTATGATCCCACAACCCAGTGCCCCAGTTCTTCAAGCACTCAAAAGCGTCCTGCCTGTGTGATTAATTGTTGCCTATAATGAGTTCTGTGCCTTATTTAACTGGATCAAAAGCTAATTATGTGTAAATTACATTCTCTCCACCTCCTCTGCAGCTTCCTGCAGATCTCATGGCCTATAGACTGGCTTCGGACCTACTGGCTCTACCAAAAAGAGATGTATGATACCCTTGACTTTGGGACCTTTTTTCCTTTGCCTGTCAAGCGAAAGTGTGGGTCTGATGATCCTTTAGTTCCCTTTTAGCTGCAGCTTTCTTCAGCTCTCTACACTATTCACTTAGTAGCAACTTTCCATTGACACTGCACTCGAAGAAGGTCAACTGATTTTGCTGTCTCCTAAAATCACTGCCGTGGATTTTGATACATGCTTTAGTATTTAGAGGTGAAGCCTTGGTGTCCACAATAAGTTTACAAATGAATAATTACAAAAGAAAGAAAAGCAAAGGGAGCAAAATGTTAATTGGTGAATGCAGGTGAAGGGTATTTGGGTTTGCATCGTAGTATTCTTCCAACCTTTATGAAGAATGACTTTTTAAAAAAATAAAAAAAAAAATGAAATGAATTCTAATTGTCAATGTAGTTGTCCAAAGAGATTTTTTTTCCTCTCTAATAAACTCAAACTCAGAAATTTCTCAACTGTCCTAAGAAACATACTCTTTCCTTGCAGAAGCTATTAACATGTGAATGAAAAGCCAGGGAAAAATACCCCTCTATTGGCCTCAAAGAATGTCATGCTCAAACTTTTTGACGTTTTCTTTTAACAAATAAGAATTACAACATTTATCTCCTCCCCTTAGCCTCCAAAACTCGAAGATATGGACATAAGACTTTAAAAATATGGTGAACTATAGTTTTGAAAGTGATAAAAACACGTGAGCATTTTAAATTGTTTCTTATTTGGAAACAAATAAACAGCAACACTTTTACTGATTTAAATATCTAAGTCATCTATTCATCCCACACAATATTTATTGAGCACCAACTATGTGCTATGCACTGTTCTGGAGGTAAACTAATGAACAACAAAGATTCCTGTCCTGTTCTTATATTCTAAGAGGTACAGATGGAAAAGAAACAACAAATAGAATAATATGTTCATTATATTATGCTATAAAGTGATAAGTGCTGTAGAAAAAAGGAAAAAGTTTAACAGAGTAAGGGGCTTTGGGGTACCGGGGGCAGAGGAATTGCTTGCTTCAGTATTCATCCACTCAGCCTCATTGAGTATTCAGTGTTCAGCTGCCCTGAGAATGGTGCAAGCAGGGATCTGGCAGAAGAGTGTTCAGGGGACTGAGCAAAGCTATGAAAAATGCCCTAAGGCAGGAGCAGAAGGTGCCTCAGTGTCAGGAGAAAAGCCGCTTTCCCAGGGTGATGGAGCTGTGGCGATGAGGTGGGAGATGAAATCAGAAAACTGAGAAGGGAGTGGGGAGGGGCCTGTGGGGCCTGACAGGATCTGATTTACATTTTAAAAGCATTGATCTGGCTGTCCATTGAGAGTAGACTGACTGAACCCATCTCCTTTCAGTAGATTTGCTTCCAGGGCCACCTTCTGCTTTTGATTAAGTTAAGCAAACCTAATGAATTCTAAATACTGGCTCCCTCTTGCCTGCTTATAGGTGATGTCAGATCCTTATTTTTCCTGGAGTGGCCCTGATTTATCTTTATTTTTTGCTCATGTCACCTTCAGCTTTAAACTTGACATTGCTGCTGGGTTCCAGTTAGGACTGTGGTTTTCAGAAAACTTTCATTCTAATTAGTTACAATACATCTGTTTCTTATTAAAAATGAATTTTATGCGTCTTTAAATCTTTGAAAACATGAGTTTCCCCCATATGTGTTCTCTTCCACCCCGTACGCCTGATAAATGACTTAGAAAATGTGCATTCTGACAGCATAATTAAGACATACTTTTATTATATTTACTTAACCTCTGTCACTCAAAGAGGAAGCAAGATAGAATTTATGTGGCTGGCAGAACAAGGTGGCAGTGATTTGTTTATTATGTCAGACTGGAGGAGGATATTAGTATTTATTGAAAAACTGGAAAGATGGTAAATGATCTTCTAATAAGAACCCAGTTAGCATCATGTGCCTGGGAAGGTAAGGAGTGACTGGAAGAGCCCCAGGGATGTTCCTATTTCAAATACAAGGGATAGTATCAGAGGAAAAAGGTTACGTTAGGAAAAGAATGGTCACCGTTACTCATCACAGCCTTTGTAGACTGATCTCAGAAAGCAGTGCACCCTTCAGACATCTTGGAATTCCCTTAATCGGTCTCTCTGTCTCCAAATTGCTACCTTCACCTAAATTCTAAGTCTCCAATTTTGTGAAATTTATTCATCTTGAAGTCTCAATATGTAATGAATGGGTCCTTTCAGCATACTTCCATAGCACTCTGTAATGATAGGAACGGTTCACGGTATCAAATGCCCGCCATGCACCAGGCACTGTAGCATACTCTCTACATGTATTTTTCATTCATTTCCTTCATTGACAATATAAGTATCTTGGATTGGATCCAGAGAAGTTCGGGCCATCTCTAGGAGGCCTTTGTGTTAACATTTACAAACACTAGCTATCTTAGCAATTAGATAACTAGCTATCTTAGCAATTAGCTAGCTGTAACTAGGTCTCTTAGCAATGCCATTAAGGAGCTAAGGAATAGTAAAGTGGGCAGGTTTTATTCGCTCTGTGTTCCAAAGCTACAGATTGCCTTTGACAGCAGGTGAGATCCAGCAGATGAGAAAGCTTGAATTTATCAGACCCAGATATGTACAGGAATTTATTACATGAAAAAAGTGGTATATTAAAGCAGTAGGGAAAATATGGTTTATTTAGTGTATAGTGCTGGAAAAACACATGACCATCTAGAAAAAGAAATGGGATCCCAATTTCACTTTATATGGCAAAAGAAATTACAGAAGGATTAAAAAAACCCTAAATATTAAAAATCAATTCATTAAAGTATTGGTGGAACTATGGGAATATTTTTAAAAATCTTAGAATAGCAAAGACCTTTGTGCACATGAAGAAAACCATAAGCAAACCCACGAAAAGTCTGATAAATTTGCAATATTAAAACTTAAAATTTTTGCATGGAAATATAACATAAACAAAATCAAGAGACATAAGACAAACTGAGGAAAATGTATTTGCTTTTGAAAAAGCGTATTTAAAAAAATCAAAGAGACTCCTTCAAATAAGTGAGAAAAGCTCAATAATTCAATAGGAAAATGAGATGAATATAGAATGAGACAGTCAAACGTATTTTAATGCAACATTCTAAAACAGAATGCAGAACTCTGTGTGTATTATGAGACCATTTGTGTAAAAAGGCGTGTACAGTTGACCCTGGAACAACATGGATTTGAACTGTATGGGTTCACTTATATGTGGATTTTTTTTTTTCAATAAATATACAATTGGCCTTGAATCTCTGAGTTTTGAATCTGCAGATCCAACCACCTGTGGATCGAAAACAGCATTTTCCATCTGCGGTGGGAAATCTGTAAATACAGAGGGCCATTTTATATAAAGGGCTAGAACATCCGAAGATTTGGGAATCTGTGGGGATGGGAGGGTAGGTTTCTAGAACCAATTCCCCATGAATATTGGGGGATTTGCCACAAATGTACGTACCCTTAGATGATATATACTTTTGTTTATTTTTGAACTTTATAAAAATGGTATCATACTTTGTGCATTCTTTTGCAACTTGTTAATTTGCCTCCTTCCCCCCAAAACATAGCAGAATATGCCACTGCAAAATATACCTTTTTGGGCTGATTGTTTTTGGGAAACAGCAGATACAGGAGTTGCTCTGAAAACAGAATAGAATAGAAGTTCCCCTTCTGTAAGGGACGTTTACATTTACAGTTATGTGCTATGTAATGGCATTTTGGTCAATGACTGACTGAATATACAGTGGTGGTCCCAAAAGATTACAGTGGAGCTGAACATTCTCATTGCCTAGTTATGTTGTAGCCATCGTAAAGTCTAAAGTCGTACCACAATGCATTACTAGTGTTTGTGGTGATGCTGGTGTAAAAAAACCTACTGTACTTCCAGTCGTATAAAATACAATTACAATAGTAGGTTATACCTTATAGGTTTGTGTAAGTGCACTCTATGACGTTTGCACAATGATGAAATTACCTAATGACAAATTTCTCAGAGTGTATCCTGGTTGTTAAGTGGCACATGACTGTATAAGGGAAATCTCCACTTGTAAAGGTGTCTCTCTCTCTCTGTACCCAGAAGAGAAGGATGTCTCTAAATCTCCAGAAACTCATCAACAGAGAAATCACCGACTTAAATCTGCACGAAAAATTTACCCTTGTTTACTATGCTTTTTCCTGGTAACTCTCCCACAACTGGCCTCCCTCTCTCAGTATCTTTCGTCTTTAGCTGAAGATACTATTTAAGGTAGCACTTTGGCCATTTCCAGGAGAGTTACTTTTTTTTTTTTGCTTTTCTCTTGTTAACCTGTCTTTTATTACAGAGGAGTCTCAGCCAACAACTCATAAGGATGGAGGGAAAATTATTTTTCTTCTCTTACATCGCTTAACATTATTTCCTAAGCTTTATCCATATTGAAGCTTATAGCTATGGTTCACTTATTTTCATTGTTGTGTAGAATTCCATTGTATCAATATATCATCATTTACTTATTCAGTCTTCTGTTGATAGACATTGAGTTGTTCCAGTTCTTTATATCATGAACAGTGCTGCTAAGAATATTATTCAATATGTTTTGATGCATGAATGTAAGAATTCTTAGCGTATATACATATCTAAGAGAGATTAATCTGAATGTTCATTTTGTGAAGATAGTGGATCTTTTTACACACTTATTGGCAATTCTGAGAAATGCCTATTCATGTCTCTTGCTCTCTTTTCTATTGGGCTGTTGGTTATCTTATTAATTAGTAAGAATTCTATCATCATGGGTGGCAAACCGCCAAAATCCTATTGTAGTTTTAGAATTATTTGCCTTGTAAGAGTATTAAAATATTAAAAATAGCTTACTAGGAGTCTTAAATGTTGGAGTGCTTGAGGATTGTGGTGGAAGAAAAGTTTCCCTCAACCTTCTTAGGGTCCCTGGCCGGGTCTGAAAATTAAATTGACAAAGACAGACTAACAGAAGAAAAGTATACAAATTTTATTGAACTTTTACATGTACATCGGAGCTTTCATAAGAGAATGAAGACTTGAGGAAGTGACCAGAGCGGAAAGCTTTTATACCTTTTAGATAAACAATACGTTTCTGAAGAATTACAGGACAAAGGAGTTGGGGCTAAGGGTAGCCTACCTAGGACTTCTCTTCTTTAACTAGGAAGTTAAGGATTAGTTTAACAAGTTTTGTTTGCAGATTCCTCTGATGCCAGCACAGGGCTGATAAGAGTCTGTCTCCATTCAAAGGAGAATTTATTTCCTGCTGTTAGGCAGAAAAGGGGGAGCTTTATCTGTGTTTATTGCTTCTTAATTGCCTTCAGCTCAAAATAATTTTCATATCAAAGAGACGTATTTTGGGGCAACATTCTGATTTCCTTCAGAATCATTTGGCAAGTTAAAAAAATACGTATTTCCTGACCTTGACTCCAGAGTCCAATACATTAGGTCTGAGATGGGACGTAACAATGTGCATTTTTAACAATTAAGTCAATTTTGACAATCCTTGGAGAAACATTGCCTCAGAGGGTGTATGGAGGAGCATTGGGGAGGTAACACAGGGTAAGAGAGGAGAGACCAGTGAGAGAATTCAGAGAAATTATTCAATGAAAGAGAGGTTTGAGGAGCAGGCACAATATGAAGACAGTTGAATGTCGAATGTGAGCAAGTCTCAATTGCAAGTATGAGAAGAAGAGATAAAGTTTAAAGCAAGGGCAAGAGGAATAATTCAGAAAGCTACTACATAAGAAATAAAAGTAAAGAAGTAAAACCTCAATTTAGAAATAAAAGAAGTAAAACCTCAATTTAGAAATATTCATTCATTCACTCATTTGTCGATATAAGAAACGTCCAAACCTGGAGAGGATTTTTATAAGAGTTTATTTGAGCCAAACTGATGACGTGCGCTGGGGAGCAAGATCTCAAATGCTCCCAAGAATAACAGTTTCACAGTTTCTTTTATGCACTTGAAGGAACATAAGGAAGATTACATGGAGGTTGGAGGTCGGAGAAAGCAAGGCAGGGATTGGATAACAGGACAGTTAACAAGATTATGTGTTCTCTTGAAGGTTAATACCCACTTCTAGGGGTATTACTTCTGGTATTTCAAAGATATGTTAACCTAGAGGCACAAGAACATGTACAGGTTTGGCTTAACACCTTTCACTAAAGAAGTTACAGGCCTGGGGGGTGACAACCCACCATTACCTGCCCAGTTAGGAATTTATAATCAGACCACCCTGTGAGATTACTTACCATAGGATCTCCCTACCAATCCACAATACATTCATTTTACTGATACTTGTTGAGCATTTACCCTGTGTCAGATGTTGAGTAAGATGCTGGGAATGCAAAGAAATTTAAAAATGGTCCCTCTCTGAAAAGAAATGGGAAAGGCAAATGTACAAAAGAAGTACCAAGTGCTAGAACAAGGGTAGAATGTACTATAAAAGTAATAATTGTTGGGGTGAGATCACCAGAGACATTTTTGCAAACACCTCCTCCACCCCTACATAGTTTTATTTAATTTATTCAGCAGTCTTTATTGCGTGCTTATTACAGCCCAGGTACAAGGAACAAGATAGACATTTTCCACTCTTGGAGAGGTAATATTTCAATAGGGAGTGTTAGAAAATGCAATGATTAACCAATATATGAACAAGAAAAAGTAACAGGTGGTGATAAATGCTAGGTATAAAAAAGAAATAGGAGGATAGGGCCTCTCTGAAGAGGTCACAGTGCAGCTTAGATCTGGATTAAGAGCCAGCCAGTAAATATAGAGGGATGTTGGGGGGAAGGATGAGGTGGGGGTGAGTAGATGGATGGGCAAGGAGAGCATTCTAAGCAGAGGAAACGACTGGTTGCAGACACTCTAACGTGGGCCTGAGCTCAGCTGGTGGGAAACAGAAAGGCTGGAGCACAGTCAGGGAGGGGAAATTGGCAATGAAGTAGGAGATGAAATCAGCCAGATTCTAAAAGTGGGTTAAAGAGTTATTTTATTCAATGTGATGGGAACCTACTTGAGGATTTTAAGGTGAAGACTGGATGAGATTATATATATAAAATTAGAATGGATTGGGGTTGGAAGCAGGAAGAATGCCTTTTGTGACAGTCCAAGACTAGGGACTGAGTAGTACCTGAGTCGATGATGGTAGTAGCAGCATAGGTTAGAGAGGGTAGAGGATCTGGTTGCTTTCTGGTAGAAAGCATAAGACCTACTGTTGGAACAGTGTGGGATGTGAAGGAAGGACAAGTGTCAAGGCTGACTCTGGCCCCCAAAGCTTGTCCAATCTATCTCCTAACGTCTTCATGAATGATATGTATCCCTTCTTTTTCCATCCTGCTATCTCAGATCTTATTATCTCTGACCTCGAATCCTTTAAGAACCTGCCAACGAACTCTTCCTGGGGCGTCAAGCCTGTTCTCTTCTCTGTCCATCTTCACATTGTTGACTGTTTTTTTTTTTTTCTAAACAAAACTAATCACATCACTGCCCTCCTTAAAATGATTAAGCGAGTTCCTAAATGCCCTTAGACCAAAACTCAAATTCCTTAGGGCTAAGGAAAGGAATCAAAATGTTAGGTACTTTTCCTGCATTGAATCCTCATTTAATCCCTTCCAGAATCCCATGAGGAACTGATTATTCTCCATTTAATGGGTAATAAACTGAAACCAGAGGTGAAAGAATTTGCCCAAGGTCACAAGGTTACAGAGCTATTAAATAGCACATAAACTAGTGGTTTGCAAACATGACTGTAACAGGGGCTATTCTTGGGGGGTGGGAGAGCCTCCCAGGGTAACAGTATCTGAATATTCTGGAGAGAAGTTCTTCTTTTTCTTTCTTTCCTTCTTTCTTTTTTTTTAAATAGACTATTTTTAGAGCAGTTTTAGGTTCACAGCAATGTTAAGTGGAAGGTTCGGAGATTTCTCATACACTTACTGTCCCTACATATATATGCCCATCCTCCCCCATTATCCACATCTCCCACCAGAGTGGTACATTTGTTACACTCGATGAACTTTCAGTGACACAGCATTATCACGTAGAGTCCATAGTTTATGTTAGGGTTCACTCTTGGTGCTGTACAGTCTATGGGTTTGGACGAATATATAGTGACATGCAGCCATCATAGAGAGTAGTTGAGTAGTTTCACTGCCCCCAAAATCCTTTGTGCTCTTTCTGTTCGTTCCTTCCTTCCTTCTAATCGTTGGCAACTGCTGATCTTTTTACTGTCTCCATAGTTTTGCCTTTTCGAGAATATCATATAGTTGGAATCCGACAGTATGCAGTCTTTTCAGATTGACTTCTTTCATTTAGTAATATGCATTTAAGTATCCTCCATGTCTTTTCATGGTTCGATAGCTATTTCTTTTCACCACAAAATAATATTTCACTGTCTGGATGTACCACAGTTGATTTATCCATTCATCTACTGAAGGACATTTTGGTTGTTTCCAAGTTTTGACAATTTTGAATGAAGCTGCTATAAACCTCCATTGCAGTCCTGTGTGGACACAGATTTTCAATTCCTTTGGTTAAATAAATAACGAGTGTGATTGCTGAATCAAATGTTTAGTTTCGTGAGAAATTGCCAGTGTCTTGCAAAATGGTTCAGCCACTTTGCTGTGTCTGTACCATTTTGCATTCCCACCAGCAGTTAGAGTTCCTGTTGCTTCACATCCTTATCAACATTTGGTGTTGTCAGTGTTCTGGATTTTTGTCATTTTAATAGGTGTTTAGTGGTACCTCATTGTCTTAATTTGCATTTCTCTGGTGACATATGATATGGGACATCTTTTCATATGCTTATTTGCCATCTGTATATCCTCTTTGGTGAGGTATCTATAAGGTATTTGGTCTATTTTTAAAATCAGGTTGTTTGTTTTTCATTGTTGAATTTTAAGAATTCTTTGAATATTTTGGATAATAGTCCTTTATCAGATGTGTCTTTCACAAATATTATATCCTAGTCTGGCTTATTTTTTTTCATAGAGCAGAAATATTTAATTTTAACGAAGTCTAGTTTATTAATTATTTCTTCTCTACCAGCTCTTACATTATTGCTGTCATTTATTACACTTATACTTAAGCATATATATTTTATTTATATATTATTTTGAACAAACTGTTATCTGTTAGATCAATTAAGCATAAGTAAAATGAAAGTTTCCATTTTGCTTTCACTTATTCCTTCTCTAATACTCTTTTTTTCCCCCTTTATGTGGATCTGAGCTTTATAACCTACATTATTTCTCTTCTCTCTAGAAAATTTCTAACATTTCAAGGTGGGTTTACTGGCAACACAATTTTTGTTTGTCTGAAAACGTATTTCTCTTTCACTTTTGAAGGATAATTTCACTGCGTACAGAATTCCAGACTGGTAATTTTTTCTTCTCCAGATTTTGAATATTTCACTCCATTTTCTTATTGCTTGCATGGCTGGAGGAGAAGTCAGATATAATTCTTATCACTGCTTCTCTATAGGTGAGGTGTTTTTTCTCCCTCTTTTTTCTTTCAGGACTTTTATCTTTATCTTTGATTTTCTGTAGTTTGACTATGATGTGCCTAGTTATAGCTTTTCTCTTCCTTCTTCCTTCCTTCCTTCCTTCCTTCCTTCCTTCCTTCTTTCCTTCCTTTCCTTCCGTCCCTCCCTTTTCTTTCTTTCATTTATACTGCTTGGTGTTCGCTGAGATTCCTGAGTCTGTGATTTGGTGTCTAATATTAATTTGGGGGAAATTCTCAGTCATTATTGTTCAAATATTTCTTCTTTTCCTTTCTCTCTTTCTTCTCCTTCTGGCATTCCTATTTGAACATGTTATACCTTTTGGTATTTGTCTTACAATTCCTGGTTATTTGGTCCTTTTGGTATTTGTCTTACAGTTCTTGCTTATTTGGATGTTTTTAAGTGAGATATTCTCAAGCTTGGAGATTCTTTCCTCAGCCACGTCCAGGGTACTCATAAGCCCATCAAAGTCTTTCCTCATTTCTATTACAATGTTTTTGATGTCTAACATTTCTCTCTTTTTTTTCTTTGAATTTAAATTCCTTGACTAATATTTTCTATGTGTTCTTGCATGCTGTCTACTTTATCCATTAAAGTCTTTTCCATATTAATCATAGTTGTTTTTTAAGTTCCTGGTCTGATAATTCTAACATCCTTGTCATATCAGAGTCCGGTTCTAATACTTGCTGTCTCTTCAAGCTGTATTTTTTTCTTGATAGCCAGACATGATCTACTGGGTAAAAGGAACCATTGTAAATAACTTTTAGTGATTTGGTAGTAAGGTGTTAGGGGAGGGGGAGAATTTTGTTATCTTCTCTTGAACTGAGAACTTCACAAAAAGTGCTTCCCAGTTTTTCTCCCTTTAGATGGGTCAGGATGATTAGAATGAACTGGACTTACATATTTCCTTTCCTCCACATGGAAGACTAGAGGGGGCTGGAGTTGGGTATTTCCCTTCTCTAAGTCACTTAGGCTCTGGTAAATAGTTTCTCCTGAGGGCACACCTTGTTAAGAACACAGGGCTCTGTGGTATTTAAAAATGGTTCCTTTCCCTCTCCCCCTGACAGGGCCCTAGTGAGGTTGAGTTGCCAAAGGCCAAGTGTGATGGAGTAAGAATCTGTTATTCATATTAAAGCCACTCCAGGTGCCAGCATTCCTACCCCCAACCAGGTGCTATTTCCTTATCAGGATAGAGTAGTCCTGTGTAATTATTTCCGCTGAGACTGAACGTGTGTGACTTAACCAAATTCACAAAGTGTTTCTAGATTTTAGTTTTAGGTTTTAAATAGTTTAATCGGATCTTACTGTAGGAAAAAGTCAGGCCATTGGAACATAGGTTTAGGGCAGGATTAAGCTTTGGGCGGCGGGGGGTGTTCAAGTAGCCAATAAAGCTACAGATCACACGCTCTCAGAGTTGGCAAGAAGTCACAGGTTGTGACCAGAACACTATGTAAAGCAGGTAGCTCCTGTATTCCTACATTTTTGGATCTCCAAACCCAGGGAAGTCATCATTCATGAGCATTGTGCTTTTAAGAGAAACCAGGCTTTCTCAACTGTGGCACCAGTGGCATTTTGGGCTGGATGATTCTGTGCGGTGGGGCTGTCCTGTGCATTGTTAGCAGCATTCCTGGCCTCTCCCCACTAGATGCCCGTAATACCTCCCCGACCCACTTTGTGATGGCCAGAAATGTCTCCAGGCATTGCCATGTGTCCCTTCAGAGGCAAAATCTCTCCTGGTTGAGAACCACTGCAGTAACAAAGACTCAAGATACAATAGCATCTTGTGAAGTTTTGTTTTTAATTTTGTTACTGGAAAGACCATTTTAGCTGGAGTGTCTTGGGGAGAGCAGGGTAAGAGGAGGAGAACAGTGATTCTAAGTCAAGCTGGGCTGGAACATTTCTAATTCAGATGTCAGGCTCCAGAGGCCACTTTTAACCACTAGGCTCAGGGGCCTACCAGGAGAGGAAGAACTTTCTAATGAGTAAAACTGGGTGCTGTAAGGGTTGAAAAATTTTCCCTTCTTCCCTTCTAGGTTCTTTCGCTGGTCTAATAATCACATTTATACAAGACAGATTAACAGAAGAAAAGCAGATTTAATTTTATATGATGGGAGCCCCATAAAAACATGAGACTCAAAGGAGTAACTAAAGCAGGAAGCTCTTATATTTTTTAGACAAAGAAACAATAAATTTATGGAGAATTGACAAGAATTGACAAAGGGGTTTGGGCTTGGGTGGTAAATTGAGGATGAAGTAATAAGGTTTGTTTATACAGCCTTCTCAGCCCCCAATTCCCCATCTCCGCCTTCTATCTTCCTGGTACAGGGGGGGAACCTTTCACATGGGAGATCTGTCTCCTGCTTTTGGGGGAACATAGAAGGAGCAAGGACATCTTTCTTGCACTGGCTGTTTCTCAAGTACCTTTAATTCAAAATAATCAATATGCCAAAGTGGCATATTTTGAGGTGGCATAATCTATTCCCCTACAGTGCCAAGACCAGGACTGGACTCTTGCAAGCAGAAAGTCAAGATAGAATTGAAGGGGTTCTTGTACTGGATTTAAAGTCCATTTATATGTGTTTGGAGGACTCCTCAAACTCAACTCTGATAATCTATGCCTTATAAGCTAGAGACAGAAATACAGTAGATCGTCATTATTCACAGATTCTGTATCTGCAAACTTACTTACTCACTAAAATCTATTTGTAATTCCCAAATCAGTACTTCCAGCCACCTTTGTGGTCATTTGTGGACGTGTGAGGATTGTAGAAAAATTGATCGAATGTTCTCAGCTGGTCAAACAAGATGATGCTCTGCCTTCTTGTTTCAGCTCTCCTGCTATCAACACGTGTCCTATTTAGGGCTATATTTTGCATTTTTTGCTTTTTGTTGGCGATTTCACTATTTTGAAAGGCCCTCGGGCATAAGGCTGAAATGCCATCTAGTGTCCCCAAGGGCAAGAAGGCTGTGACGCATCTTACAGAGAAAATATGTAAGCTAAGCTGCCTTCGGGCATGAGTTACAGTGCGGGTTGGCTGTATGTTCAATGTCAGTGGATCAACAATATATATTAAACAAGGTGTCTTTAAACAAAAACATATATAAAACAAAGTTATGTATTCACTGGCTAACTAAAATGTTGTGACCACAGGTTGACTACACCGGAAGCCTATGTTTCCTGTAGAAGCAAAGGTTCAATATTCACTAATTCAGTGTTTGTGGTGAATTTATAGGCCATATCTACTATGAATAACAAGAATTGACTGTATTTAGCTGTAAGCCAAAAAAAGATACATTTTTGATGGCAGTAGGAGGAGGCTTAAAAAATGTGCTGCACCCTAGGGCGACTGTGCTGACAACTTTGGTGCATCTTTGTGAGTGTAATAAATGTGTAGGAATAACTTTACTTTGTTACACTAGATAACTTGGGAAGTATTTCTTTCTGGGACATCAGGAAGGTTTTATTTCATTGGACCCAGATAGTAGTTGTAATTTGTCACTCATTATGTCTTTTCTTTTGCTCATACTTAGGAGGAAAATTCAACTGATCGTAGAAATCCAATTTTATTTTCCTCTTTGTGCTGGAAATATGTGTAGATTACTGGTGGTTAGATGCTCAAGAAAATTCCCTGTATTAAAATGGATCTGATTTTAATTCATTCATGAAGCAGATACAAATGGATGGATGACAAAAGCATCTGGAAGACACCCGGGAGTGAAGGACTATAGAAGCAGGAAGAAACACCAGATGGGCTCTTCTGGGGAACCTAGGATTGACTTCTTTGTTCATTTTTCCTTGGGTTAGGCTTGAAACTTCAAGAAAAGACCCTTCCCCCACCTTTTTTCTCTCCTTCCAGTGTCATTTAAAGCGCCCTGCCGGCTGTACTACTAGTCACAGTCTTGCTCCTTTCTAGAAGGCTGAATAATTGGCCTGTTTGAAACTTTTGCCCTGCTTTACTTGACCAAACTTTTGAGATTTAATCTCTAGTAAGGGAAAGGGCATCTCTTTGACGACCTGGGGATAGGAACGGAGTTCTCTCCTGCATTCCTCCTTTGTTCTGCAGATGCTGCCCTGGGCTTGTTTTCCAGTCTTGCTCTTCCATTTCCGGGTAGGATCCCTTCCCTGAGACGGTATCACCTCTAAGTCTTGTCCAGACAGGGTCTCCATGATCTATCAGGGCTTTTGTTCCTCCAGCCCTGTGAAGCCAGACACTCCCAATCCAGAGTGAGAAAAAAGTGTTACATGTCAAGGACAAAATCACATGACTTTTAGATAACTTTGATGAAGTTCTGTGAGGATTATCTTTGAAGCTGTGACTTTATCACTACCATTTTAGTAGCAGTATTGAGTAGAAATGTTATTTTAGTAGATCTTCCAATCTTTCTAGCGTATTCCTGGTGTGACAGAAATGGTATCCTTCATAGAAATTATCGCTCACGCTATGGCCATGCCACCGTGAACACGCCTGATCCCATCTGATCTCAAAAGCTAGGTAGGGTCGGGCCTAGTTAGTAGTTGGGTGGGAGACCTCCTAAGAAGATCGAGTGCTGTAGGTGTAAAAAAAAAAAAGTTATCACTCACAGGGTGGGTTAAAGGGAGCACACACAGAAGCTGGGTAACTGATAGGCTGGCTGGGATCCTTTATCCTTACATTTGTAAGGAGCATACAGTTAAACTGAAATAACAAACAAATTATAGTTAGCAATATATTTTTAAAAGAAAAATAAAAGGGAGAGCTTCAAGGCATTGTGATTTGAAGGGCCCAAAAAACCCGACCCAACCCATCCCAAACCAAACCAAACCCCCAATACCAAAAACCTCCCAAATCAAAAACCCCAAAACACTAAAGCAGGATGGGATAGTGTGTCTGTGTGTAGGAGAATAGAGTGGTGATGGACGAAAGAGGATTAAAATCTAATTACTTTTCCCTGACAGATACATTTGGGAAGAGTGATTCTCTTTTTCCCCCTGGCCCCTGAGTTCCACAACTGCCCTGTGAGAGAGGAAGTCACTTCCTCAAGATCAAGTGGGTGGTAGGGTAGAGCTTAAAATCCCTCTTGGGGGCCATATGCTCCCATTGAGAACACATGGGTTCTTGGAGTGGGGTGTGAAAAAACCTTAGCTATTACAGTGGTTTCGGGCCCCCCCACAGTATATAAACATTGTATCAGAAACACCAGAATAATGTTTGACCAAATGTTTGAGCACCCTGTGGCCAAGTCAAGTTGACACATAAAATTAGCCATCGCAGTACAGATGATTGTAATTTCCATCTTTTTCTGAGGAGAAAACAGAGGGTCAGAGTAGGTGAGCAATTAGCCTACTACTATACAGTATATCTGTTGTATTAAAGTTTCACGGGAGGGGGATGATCAGGGAAAAAATAGCTAAAAAAGGCTCCTCAAGGGGACAATAATACCAAAAAAGTTTGAGAAATACCATGCCAATCACATTTCTCAGTGGCACTTTTTTATCCATGAAGTCATTATTTCAGACATCTCTTATGTGAAATCATGACGCCCACCCCGTGCCGTCCCCTCCCTCCCCATGCCCCCTGCAGATTTGACTTTCTCTGGAGTGTTAAAAACATAATTATTCTTCTACAAATAGATAGCAACCAGGCGTCAAGGTTTGATTTAATTCTTTAATGATGGAAACAGCAGGGAGACCACAGGGCCGGTTCGGAGCCTTTGAAGGAGAGGGATTTATGGGGTCCTTAGGGAAGTGGGTGCCCAGTTGGATGGCCAGGTCAGATATATGACTAACTTTCTACAATGCAGAGAACTTTCAACAGCTTTGGGGTTCACTTTCCTATGAGGTCATATAGTCAAAACGACTTACCAATTTCTGAAGGCTAAGTTCTAAATGTACAGGGCTAAAAACTACCTGCAATCTTACTCTGGATTGTTAAGCAAATATGCTGTGACAGACGCTGGGAGTGCCAGGTGAGGGTCAGGCAGGCTTATTGGGAAATGCTCCAGCATGACATAAAACATGAAACAATTACCCCTCTACCTTTCATGAGCTTGGCGCATGGTTTTTCTTTAACAGGGGTATGGATTTATGATTGCTGTGTTCTGATTATTGCTGACTGAACACCTCTGAAGAGTGGATTTCTGATGAGGGGTCTTCCAATGATGACCAACCTTCCTAGATGAAGAATAATTTTAATTTACACATATCTATACCCCTTGGACAAATACTTAGTATGTGCTAGGCATTGCTCTAAGTACTTTGCCGGTATAATTTTACTTAATTTGCACACAATGCCAGAGGTGTGTATATCAGTCAGAGTTCTCCAGGGAAACAGAACCAATAGTGTGTGTGTGTGTGTGTGTGTGTAAAGAGAGATATTTATCATAAGAAATTGGCTTGTGGGATTATGGAGGCAGGCAAGTTCAGATTTACAGTGTGGGCCATCGGGCTTGAGACTCTGGAAAGCAGTGAAGTGTAGAGGCATTCTCTCAGAATTTTCTTCTTTCTCAGGGGAGGGTTGATATTTTTGTTCTCTTCAGGCCTTCAGAAGATGGGATGACGCTCACCCACATTAAGGAGGGCAATCTGCTTCACTCTTCCTATTAAAATGTTAATCTCATCCAAAAACATTGCAGCAGAAACACCAGAAAAATGTTTGACCAAATGTTTGAGCACCCTTTGGTCGAATCAAGTTGACACACAAAAATTAGCCATCACAGTACAGATGATTGTAATTTCCATCTTTTTCTGAGGAGAAAGAGTGGGCAAACAATTAGCCCAAGGTCGCACAGCCTGTAGGCAGGTGCTCTTAACCACTTCCACGTCAACCTTCAAAGTGACACTACTATTCTCCTGTGCCCTCGAATCTCCCATTTTCTTTGAGGCTTTGAGACTCTCTCTTTTCTCAGACTGAATCAGCCTCCAAACCTAACAGCCTTTCTTTCAAAGTGTCTTATTACCTCGTTACCCACCCTCTGTCTGTCGCCTCAGCACCGCTGTGCCCAGCACTCCAGCCCTGCATGTTCTGGGCCACCTTCTGCTCTGTCTTCTCCCTTCTCCTCCCGCTGCTTGCCCTCCCCTGTGTCCTGCTGAGCCAGATGCATTGCTTCTGCTCCCCTTTCCTGCTTCTGACCTCTCCTCGTGGAGACTTCCTTTTCCCCGTGGGTCTCTACAGAAATCTCAAGCGTCCTTCGAGGTCTGGGCTGTCATGTCAGTGTACTTTCCCTCCAGTTCCTTGTCCCTGGTCTGCAAGAAGAATGTGACCCTCGCCCTGCACAGCCTGCAAGGGACAACAGGTGCTCAGTACGGAAAGTGCTATGCCCAGTGAGGCCAGCAGGGGGAGAGAGTGGGGCACGCATGAGGTTTGGGGGAAGGAGGGCTCCAGAGAGCAAGGGCCTCTGCTGGCTTCCGTGTTTAAATTTTGGGAGAAAGTGTCCCTTCCTGATGGATAAATTTAAAAAGGGTGACTGCAGCCCTCGGACATACAACTTTAGAGCATAAGTCACTTTTGCGCAGAGTAAAGTTGCCGCCTCCTGTCCAGGGCCCGGGGATTGGAGCTGAGTGGGGACCGGTTGTGCACCTTCACACTCTGCACGCCCAGGCTTGGTGGTCCACTTTTCTCCAGTTTTCCACCTTCAGGCTGCCCATCCCACTTATGGCAAAGCTCTGACAGAAGCCGGGACCTGCACCCTATTTGGGGCGGGGTCACAGGTGCAGTTAGGTGTCATTCTGGGCCCATTCATACCTTGGGGAGGACTCAGTACCTTGAAGTACCTGTTCCCCCAGGGAAACTGGAGGCCTTCGATAACCCTGGCTCTGGTGACAGAAAGTGGGCTCCTCTCAACGCATCTTTGCCAGTTGCTTCCATAAACCCATGTCATTCGGTCACTGATTAGTAGGAGCTGGAATTTAAGGCTCTCAACTATTCATTGGCAATTCAAACAACAATACCAGGTGATTGGGCTGGTGGTCAAACCTGGGAGAAAGGTGTGTGTGGGCGGGAGGGAGGTGGCAGATGTTAGGAGGAAGGTCACCTCGCATGCTGAGAGTGAGAAGGAACAGGTTCTCTGAGTTACTTAGGGGTATTTGCTTCCATGTAGAGGTCAGGAAACTGGTAAAACATCCACTGTTCCCTCCTTGAGAGGCTACCAGGTATTCCTACCATAGCCAGACTGGCTTAGGCAGGGGTTAAACTTCTCCCAAATCTCTCTGGCCATCCCTATAGAAAAGATGACTCTGACCTAGTGGGGGCTAAGAACTGCCAGGTGGTGTGCCTGCACCTTTCAGCACATTCGTGGGCCATGGGCTGTGTGGGAAGGCAGTGTGGGGTCTGCCCCAGCTCTCTCCCCCTCCGCTGGAGGCAGCTGGAATCCATGTGACAGGTTATTCTCTCTGTTTGAGAATAAAGTATTTTCAGAAGCAAATTACTTGGAAGGATTACTCAGCCCGCTACAGAAAACCGTGTCTCTTACCACTAACCTGGACCTGCTGGTGAGAAGGAGGTGTGGGGCCAGCCACAGCTGTGGAGGAAATTGCATTACAGCTGCAGCCCAACTGATGAGAAATACGGTGTGGTGGACGAGAGGGTTCCTGCCGAAAACGAATGCTGTGAGGCTGTGACTAGTTCTGTCTTACGGGTGATGTTGCAAAATACGTGTGTGCTGATTCATGCGTATTTAATGTTTAGTTTTATGAGCGTGGGAGGGTTATTTTTGGGAAACATGTCGCCTCATGGATGTCATCTCATCCAACCTTCTCATTTTACTGATGGGAAAACTGAGGTTTAGAGAGAGTAGAGTAGTTCTGCAATTTCTTAGTCAGGTCGTTGCTGAGAGAGACTGAGAACCCAGAGACATCAGGTTCCCAGCCCGTATCCTCAGGAGACAGCGTGTGGTGAAGTGAGACGTGAGTGAGGGGCCGGGACGTGGGCAATGGGCAAGTCACTTCAGCAAACTGCACCTCGGTTTTCCCATCTTATAAAAAAAAAGGGTGTTGTGCTAGGGTCTCATCTCTCGGATATCAGCTCTAACATTCCACAGTCCTAACGTCCTTTCTTGTTCATGTTCTGGCTTTTCCATTTTTCTGAAACATAATTATTTGATTGATTTCTTAAAATCACATAAAGCCAACAGGCATTACTTCCATTTTTCATATCATTAAAAAAGGATAATTCCTTGGTTGATTTCAAAATAGTCCATTGTATTATCAAGCCAAAAAATTAAAACTTGCTATGCATCAATTATGAACCAATCAGTTAAGAAAAAACTTCTAATGTTTGGGTTCTTTTCCTTATGAGATAGAAATATAAATATTTTGCTTAATAATCTTTGAGTTAGCATTGTGTTACAAGCAGGGTAAAATGTGGCACATGTAGTTCACCAAAATAGTAATATGCACACCTTATATGATTTAATAAAATATTTGTAGCAAAATGCATATAGTCAATGCATGTTAGCGAGTTTCAAATGCAAGGCAGTCCTCCGGCTCTCTTATGTTTTATGGCATTATAGGTTCCTTATTATGCACAGCATTCTTTTGTAACTTAATTCAATTGTAAAGATCTTCAGAAGAGATTCTATGAGTTTCCTTGGCCACCCATTTCAGGGTTGTAACAGTTTTGCCCATTAGGAGGTCTTCTTTGTGTCTACCCAGCCTAAATTTCTCACGTTGCAGAACCATCTGGGCTCTTGGGGCAGCTGAGGCTACTAATTAGGTCTGGCTCGCTCCATGGGCTGGTGCTCAGGGCTGTTGAGGATCAGGGAGCATCCTTCAAGTTGCAGCATTTAGCAGAAGGCCTCGGATGCTGTGGAGTCAGCCCATATTTCTGATAAATCATGCGAGGAAGGTCAGTACCAAGCACTTGGAAACAGGGCCCCTGGGAGCAGGGAGCAGGGAGCAGGGAGCAGTGCTGGTGAGACAGCAGGCGTGGGGTTCAAGACAGGTATAGACCCTCAACCAGACATTCAGCAGAATCTATAGGAGCCCAGGAGACAACCTCTGTGTGACCTTGAAAGTCCCATTCCCTCTCTCGGATTTCTCATCTGTAAAAGGACAAGGCTGGACTAGAGGGTTTCTAAGAGTTATTCCACTATTCCCGATCTAAATTGATTTTATGTGGGCAGGAATGGCCATTTGGCTAAAATCATGTCTCTTATCCATTATCTGTGGGTGTCTCCTGCCGTATCTGTGAGAGATGGGATTTTGTCAAATCCTAGAGAGAGTGACTGTGTGTGAGATATCGAAGGTGAAAAAAATCAAGGTACGGACAGGGCCTATATTTATTCAGAGTGTCTCCAATGCACTAGGGATATAGCAGTGAACAAACGCACTGCAAGCATGCCCCCATTGGTGTAGAGACAACGAGAATATATGTGTGTGTGTGCTTACAGCACAACCTGCAGGCTACACAAGAAATCCTCAGTTATGCCTCTGGGGTCAAAGGTGAGGAGATTTACTTTCCATTGTAGAGCCTTTGGACCTTATGAGTTTTGTACCATGTAAATGTGTTTCTATTAATATAAATAGCGTAGTTTTAAGGAGAAGAGGGAAAGGCTGCTTCATCATGCCGTCTGTGTTTATTAACTCGGTGAAAGCGACACAGGGAAAGGGGCCGGCAGCCTGTAATGACACCCAGAAACCACGTGGTGGCAGTGTTTCACTTTGATTGTCCGAAGGCCGTCTCCATTTTAAAGAACTCCCTTGCGCGGGTTTCAGGGCCCTTCCCTCCAGATTCAACTGATGGGCCTCAAGTAAAGATGCCAAATAGGATGCTGAGTGGAAATAATGGCTGTAACAGATATCCTCTGGCTCCTCCCTGTCTTCTTTTCTATTAGAACATCTCCGAGATTACGGCCTTTTAGCTCTGGGCAGGAGGTCAATGTTACAGAGACGGAATCAGGGAGAAGCTGGGCTGATAAGGACCTAACTTGGATGCAAGGATGCAGAAGCAAAGAACTGGGCCCACTCCACGTGACCCAGGTTGGACCCCAGATGAATGTGACATTCTATACATGACCCCATTGAACTATTCTGCCGCTTCATCCTTACTCTGGACACTCCCTCCCAATGAGGCCTTCTGTCACCACATGAGTGTTTTGACAGTGTCAAATTTTGCTAAAACAGGCCTTGCTGCCAACTAAAACTTTCAAGTCTTTTCTTTAGAGGCTGCTATTGAAGCCAAGCCTTCTCCACCTTGATATGGTACGTTTGATTTTTTTTCAGTCTGTATGTGGGAAATTCACGTGAATTACATTTCATCTTATTGGTTTCAGCCCAGTTTTCTCGCTTGAGTCCTTTTGTGTGTGTGTGTGTGTGTGTGTGTGTGTGTATGTGTTTATATGGTAATATGATGCAAGTCATCAGCATATCGACATTTTTCCCAGCATGGTGTTGTTGACTAATTTGGTAAGCATGCCTTCTAGCTCTTTCCTCAAGCTGCTGGTAAATATAGTGGACAGGAAAAGAATTGACACATAGCCATGTGACATGTTGTAAGAGGTACCCCCCTCCCCAATTAATTTAACATTCAGTTCAACAAATATTTACTAAGTGTACACGCTAGCATTGTTCTAAATGCTGGGGCTACAAAACAAACAAAAATTCTATTTTCATGAAGCTTACATTTTAGTGAATGTCATTTTGGCTAAGAAGTCCTGACCCCCATCATATATATGCCTTTGTCCTTATTTAATTCAACTCACACTTATCCCCAATAATAATTTATTGAGTAGGAATGTGTTCTGGGCTTCATGCATGTAATAGGTGTAAGCTGATGTAGAACAAACACATAGGCTCAGGTGTCCACGCACTAAATTGGCAAAAAGCTCATTTTCACAGTCTTGGGGGGGTCCCCTCTTCTTTCTGGATTATCCAGGAACCTTTGGAAACATTTGCATTCTAAAAGAAAATTTCTCTAAACTTCCATTTTCAAGTGGGGATAATTCCTAGTATTGGCCAGTCCTCTGTAGTGGCTATTTCTTGCCACATGGGGGAGCTGCCAAACACATATTGTGCCCCATCCATACGACCTTGTGGTACCTGCTCCATCAGTACAAGAAGTTGGTGCCCTTCAAAGGAAAGTGATTTTCCGTCCTTTGGGCCTCACTCAGTCCACAGTGCTCCTCAGTGGGTTCTCCGGGGGTAGTTCTTAGTTCTCAGTCATTCTCCTCTGGGGCCCCTGCTCCATGAGTGGCTCAGAAGACCTCTCTTAGGATCTGAAAGGATATTGGCTCTCTTTAGTTCCAAGAATATTTTGGGTAGGTAGGTGAAGAGATTGTGGAGACCAGGGTTCAGATGTTTTTCCTTTGCGTTCCTCAAAATCTAAAAGATGTATTCTATTCCCTTCTTGAGATAATGTTAATTGATCAAAGTCTTCCCAATTATTTTTTATCTAAAGTGAAAAAAAAATCTGATAACTTCCTAAAGAAGGGGATAGGTGGTAAGGTGTCACTTTGCGGGGTGCTGCTGACCACTGATTGCTCCCCATGCATGTAGCACAGGGGCAGTGGTGGCGACGGTAATGCAGGGGAGGAGGTGGAGATGTGGTGGTGGGGAAGAAATTTCAAAACCTGATGTATGAGTTGCCATTTCTCAGAGGCCATTGGGAATCTATCAGTGAAAAAAGTCTTCTGTGGATTGCCCCCGAAATATACAAGATCTCATTTGATTCCCAGAATAGCTCTGCAAGGTAGCATCATTTTAGCCATTTTGCAGAGGAGGAAATAGTTTCAGAGAAGTGAAATGACAAGACCTCACTGTAAGGGAGTTTGGAAATTGGGTCAGTGGGGCTCTGATGTCTGACTTGGTGCTGTGCTCACAGACACCTGCCTTCTGTATTGACCTGGGCCTCCGAGCACCAGAGTTCAAACATAGAGAGGGGACTGCTGGAGGGCTTGGAGGCCCAACGAGTTTCTTAAGGACTAAGAGCTCCGGAAAAGACTTTCCATTTACAGAGAACTGTTGCTTTGGTTCCCGAAGCAGTATATCTCATCAATCCAGCATATGTAACAAGAAGGGTCATAATGTGAAAGAGCTAAACGTGACAGCCATGGTTATGTAGCTTAGTTTGTTTGTTTTACAGAGTGAAAACTGAGGTTCCAGGCGCTGAAATGACAACCAGGCTATGAAGGACCCGGTGGAGTAACTTGGTCTCCCAGCTCTCAGCCCAGGGCTTATTTTAAACTGGTTGTTGATGACTTTAGCTTAGAGGTCTTGGTTATCCTTAGAATAATGAAAATTATTGACATGTTATAATATGTAAGAATTACAGTTCTTGCCAAGACAGAGGAACAGGTTTATTTTTCTACCATTAACAGCTATAAAACTGGGCAAAATATATAAACAATTATTTGCAGGCATCGGGCTGTGGTTCTCGAGAATAGGGAAGCACATAAGGTGAGGTCCATTTTCAGCCTGACTTTTCGCCTGAGGCATTCTTCAAACTGTAGGGAAGTGGAGCCCAAGCAGAGAGTGACAGTCTTCTTGGGTGGAGGAAGCAAAGATAGAAGGTCAGGGCTGCTAAGTCTGTTGGAACTTGCAGGTCGGATACCAGAGAGGAGGCAGATGAAGAGAAATAGCCTCAGAAATCTGTTTAGGCATTTCCTTTGGGTTCTTTGCCAAATCTTTAGCTGCCTACACACTGAGTGAGACTTTACAAAGTCAGCTGAGAGCAGCTTCTAGGGGACTGAGAGGTGAACGTGATTTTAGAAGTTGTGGTTGTTAAGGAGATGCTGAAGTTCTGATACAGCCCAAGTGAAGCTGGACACTTATTTGAGACTCCAGGAAAGCTCACCTCAGGAGGAAGGCTCACCTCAGGAGGGAGGCCTGTGTCCTAGGAATAAGGGACATGCTGTAGGATTGAGAGCAAGGATGAAATAGACCTGCCTTAACAAAGCCAATACCTGAAACTCAACACAATCAAAATTACCTGTTAGTAATTTCACTGCTCATCAGGACAAAAACGTCACACTTCTTAGAGGAATACAGCAAAATTCAGAGCCTCTACAACACATTCAAAATGTTCGGCATATATGAAAGATGTCTAGACATGCAAATGGAAGCATATAGACCTTCTTATAATTTGAAACCTCAAAGATTCTCTTTGGAGGTATTTCACTATGACTTAAATGATTAATGGAACATACAATGTTTGGGCTTGAGCAATGGGTTTGGATTTCTGATCTAGAATCACAAATGGTTTGTTTTTGAATTGCTCTTGATGTCTTGGCTGATGTCTGCCCTGCCCATTGGTGGAGACATGTATCTCAGTGGGTAGACTGGCCTACCTTACTCGACCTCAGCATTTTGTGGCTCAGTTGAAGAATTTTAAAACATGTCTAAGACTTTTCTCTCTTTCTCCTTTAAAAAGAATGGTCACGTTGGTCTGGGTTGTTATTTTTTTCCAGGAGGGATTTTGGGGGATTGGGATGGGTAGTGGAGACAACACAAGGCAGAGAATTTTAGGTTTTTGGGAGAATATTCTAGATTTTACTGGGCATCTGGATGACTGATAATAAAATAGGGAAGAACTGTAAAATCTGAGCAAAAACTATAAAATCTCCAGAAGAAATATCTTCTAGCTTTTTGATTCATAACAAGAATTTGTAAGTATTTTTCTTAGACCACTTCAACTTGTGTGGCATGTTCAACTAATTAAACTTTACCTATAAAGACTGATTTTAAATCTTTTGATTGTATATGAAGCCAGAAGAGATATGAAGAAAATTTTTTTTGCGGTTTCTACTTTTAGTTATAGTTAGTTGATCAGTTAGCATTTTTAGTAAAAACAGTCTTTAGTACATAGTTTTTCTTTCCCTAAAAAAATAAAGTTGCTTTCTAATCAGGAAAGGAAGCAGAAGAAGGTTTCTACTGGAGACCCTTTTATTCTGATTTCTATTGAACTTGGGAAGATTTACGGTTCTTAGAATAAGCACATTTATTCAATGAGGGAATAAAATCAACATTATTAATTATTTTAAGAGAGACAACATTTTGAATCATGAAACCTCTAATTCATGAGTCTTAATCTTTCTCCTTGTTTCTAATGGCTGATAGCTCATCCTGCAGAATTATGCCTCTGTGCCCTTGGAACGTTCTGTAATTAATTAATAATTTACGCTGAGAGAAGTGATATGTAGAACAGGGACTGGTGTTCGCCCCATGCTGGGATTGCTTTGGCTGCTTAAACAGTCAGGGAGGTTTTCCTGGTGAAAGAGACTTATAGAGAAGTGCCCAGAGACCGAAGGTCAAAGGCTCAAAGTGGTAGACACGTGGGTCTCTTCTTTCTTCTTCTCATAGCTATTGATAAGGCAAGGTCTCTCACCAATGGATCAGATAGCATTTTGCAGATTCTGACCACC
This sequence comes from Pteropus medius, assembly GCF_902729225.1. Classification (NCBI taxonomy): domain Eukaryota; kingdom Metazoa; phylum Chordata; class Mammalia; order Chiroptera; family Pteropodidae; genus Pteropus; species Pteropus medius. The sequence continues at coordinate 4,283,279 of NW_024346150.1, read as the reverse complement.
CGTCTTTGGATTGTGTGAACTCCGAAACATTTTATAATTCGAATCTTTGAGAAAAGGCCTTCATCTGGGCATAGGAGAATTAGCATTCAGTTGAGAAAGAGATTTTAAACACAAGAGCAGGACTGATTAGCTGTTCTTCTGATTCTTGGGCCACTTCCATTTTAGTTTCAGTAAATGAGGAATTTTTTAATGAGTTATGTGATATTTGCTGAAGGTTGTGATTTTGGCAAATGCTAAATAGAAAAAAAATTTTCTCCTCCCCTGCCTTCTCCTACCCATCTTCTTACTTGGACAGTGTTCTCAAATCGTTTGCCAAAACCAGTGACACAACTGCCTTCTTCAGACGGGCACCTGACAAACTGGCCCAGATTTCCACCGCCACCAGCCAGCTTTGTGTTGAGTCTTCTTTGCAGAAACGCCAGCTTCTCAAATGCCAGCCTCCCCAAAAGGGCATTGCTCTAGAAAGGAGAGCATGAAGCTCTAGCTGAACCAGCAGGTCACTTAGCCTAAATCCCATAAGTGAAAGGTGGTCTTTTTAAAGTACGAAAGCGGTTTCATTGCTTTCTTAAAAATTTTAATGCTCATTAAAAATTCTATGCAATACGACAAATAACAATAAAGAAAGTAACAACCAAAACCCAAATCCTCCAGACCCCCAAATCCCATCTATGGGAAGGTGTCACAAAACTTTCTGTAAATGTCTAGACAGTAAGTATTTTCACCTTTGGAGGCCTTTCACTACAGCTGAATTCTGCCATTGTAGCAGGGAAGCAGTCATAGACAATATGTAAATGACCAGATATGACTGTGTTCCAATAAAACTTTATTTAGGGCCAGACCTGGCCTGCAGTCTGTAGTTTGCTAACCCCTGATATAGGGTAACTCTCATTTATATCAGGTATACACCACTTCCCAAAACTTTTTATTCTTTCTCACATGTGTCTTTGTGAATATAACCATAGAGAAAAAAAGAGAGAACTAATGTTACATAAATGAAAGAACTTTTATAAAAATAAAACTTATTTTTTTAAAAAAAAATTCAGTTCAATTTAACAGAAGAATTGAAAGGAGACTGCAGGAATTGTTGGACTTCAGACACACATTTCTTCACCACAGGTAACAGTTTCTAAAATAGTTCCTCTGAAATTAAGGGGAAGAAAGATGATGAAAAGGTTGGGGATCCTTTTGATTTTTAAAGTTCAGTTTTCAATTTGGATGAAACTGTTGACTTCTACTCTGACGGATGAGAAAATGTACGTTCTTCCACTTTTCCTGCCTCCTCTGAATTCACATTACTCATTTGATTATTTTTAAATTGTCGAGACTGATGATTTACATTCTATTTTGTAACCAGAATTATCTGACTCTTTTGAACTTTTAAATAGTTGGGCTGTCCCCACTAATGCCCAGCACTAATTTTTTAAGTCAAAGTTTCTCCATTTCTTTTAAAAATTTTGATTTCTTTCTTATTGAATTGGATTTATTGCCTAGTAATTTTTTCAAGAAGTACATATAGGAGTTTCATTCCCCAATTCACCTCTTAGCTTCATACTCAAAGGACAAATTGTCTAGTTGTAACATTCCTGGGTCACACTTTCTATCAAAGGTTGTATAATTTTAGAACCATAGTTTCTCCGTTCATCTCATGACTAGTTGGGTGTCGTGGTGAAGGGTCCCACTCTCCCCTCCCCCCAGCGATGTGCAGATGCCACATTTCTTCTGTTCTCCAACATTCCGTTGGAGAATGTCCATCTTTTGTTCCTGCTAGAGGATTACTTGGCTACGGTCATCACACTTGGGGTAATCTCTTTTTGCCTGAGAACCTTGTAGGCATTGCTCCTTTGCCTTCTGGCATGGGGTGTTGTTTTGGAGAAGCCTGAGCACAGCTTCGTTTTCCTCCCTTACGGGTATACCCCTCTTCCCATAGCCCCATGACTGAAGAAATCGTTATCGTTGGAATTAGTATCTTCTTGAGAACATATCACAGTATGAATCATTTATATCAGTTTTGTGGTGGTTTTTTTTTTTTGTTTTGTTTTTTGTTTTGCCTTCAAGTTTAGTTCTTCCTTTAGATTATGATAATTTTCTTCTATTTTGTTTTTTACTATCTTTTCTGTTCTATTATTTATGGAGTTCTTTATCTTGTTATATTGTCTTTGTTTCTGTATATCCTCTCAATTGCTTTTATATCTTTGCGTTAGGTAGCTACTGAAGGAAACCAGACTATGTCACTCCAAAAAATGCCTATTTGACAAAAAAATTATTTTGAGCTGAAGGCTATTAAGAAGAAGCAAATGTATAAAAACTCGCCCTTTTCTGCCTAGAGGCAGGAAATAAATTCTCCTTTAACTGGAGACAGACTCTTATCAGCCCAGAGCCAGCACCAGAGGAATTTGCAAACAAGTCTAGTTAAGGGAGAGAAGGACTCTCTAGCCTTAGGTGGACTACCCCTAGCCCAAACCCCTTTGTCTCGTCAATTCTACACAAAAGTATTGTTTCTTTGTCTATAAGGTACAAAAGCTTCCTATTCTGGTCACTTCCTCTTGTCTTCATTCTCTTATGAAGGCTCCTATGTACATGTAAAAGTTCAGTAAAATTTGTATACTTTTCTTCTGTTAGTCTGTCTTTGTCAGTTTAATTTTCAGACCTAGACAGGGACCCTAAGAGTATCAAGGAAAACTTTCTCTTCTTCTTCACTTAGCCTTATTCTATGTCAGTAATTTTTATTGTTGTTCTCTTCTTCTCTTCCTCACTATTTCTACTTGTTATTATTTTTATTAATTAATTTTTTAATTCTTTAATGTCACCACATATTTGACCCCTTTTACCTCATTTACCTCCCTCCTCCCCCCCACTTATTATTTCTATTATGATGATGTTTTGATCCCTATTTTGTTTCTTTAGTTCCACAATTTCCCTTTCATTTCACTCCATTACTTTTTCATTTGACTTCAAATTATTGCTTTATTAAATACATGTTTTTCTTAAATTCTTTTGTAGCAAGAAGTACTCACAAGAGATTTGTCTTCTCTTCCTTGGATTATATTTTCTTTCCTTCTTTCTGATTATAGCCTTTATCTGCCTCTCCTTCTCCCTTTCTTCCTTCTTCCTTCTCTCTCTCTCTCTCTCTCTCACTCTCTCTCACTCTCTCTCACTCTCAACTTTTTTTGTGCTTTAGTGTTTGCTTAGCTGGTATGCCATTTCTTTTTGCCTTGATCCGGCTTGGCGTAAACGGCTCTGCCCCCTCTCTAGTCAATATAATGTATCATGAATTCTCTCCAACTCTCTACTTTCTCTAACACCCATTTGTCTTTCTCTGAATGCTGCTTTCTGTGCACTCTTGTTACATATACGGAACCAGAACCTGTGGTGTTGGAGGGGAGTGGCTGGGGCAGTGCAGGAACGTTCTGGTGGGTTGTGCAAAGCCTTTCTTGGACCCCTCGGCTTGTCCTACACCAGAGTTTACTGTGCCTAGGCCTCTCCTCCCAAAGGGCATGGAAGCACCGGGCTTTAGAGATCTCTAATTTACCCCTAGTGAGTTTTTTCTTTCTTCTGACCTCTTGTAGTGGCAGATAAATGCTTCTCCTCTTTAAGATTTCCTCCCTCCATTTTTCCAGGCCAACTGCACATTCCTACTCAAAATGCTTCTCTCCAAATTGGCTAGTATAAGTGTGCATTGAGGATTTTGTCTACTCATTTTTTTCTCTTGGTTGGCTTTGAAGAGATGGAGATTAAGTTGGGAGCCTATAATAGTTTTTTTGTTTTTCCTTGTGCAACAAACAACCTCAGAAGTTCAGTGGCTTATGAAAAATATTTATTTTTGTGCTCAGGAATCTGCAAGTAAGTTTGGTTTGTCTAATCTAAGGTAGGTTTGGCTGTGCTTGACTGGACTTCAAGCTTCCAGCCTGTTTCAGAGATGCTCCACATCTTCACTTTGGGGACCAAGATGCTGCTACTGGTGGGATCACAACTGCCTAAAAAACAAGCTGAGTCACAGACACATGTAAAGCCTCTATTTGCGTCATGGCTGCTAACTCATACTATGGACCGAAACAAGCCACAATGCCAAATCTAACTCTAGTGGGTGACCAGCAGCATCACATGGTGAAGGACAAGCATGTGCAAGTCTATAAATAAGAAGAAGTAAAGAATTGGGACTCTTTTTCCAACTGACCTCAGAGGCTTCCTGTCTTTGGACAGAATATTTTGTTTCTTTCATTTGCTTCCACTTTTTAAACTTAGGGCAGAAAACCTTTTATTTTAAGGAATTATTATTATTATTATTTTTTTGATTTTCTATTTTATTTAATTAAGAATTAGAGAAGGATGAATCTTTGATCCAGCTGCAGTCTGACATCTTTACCCAGAAGTCCCTTTGTAGTCTCTTAGAGGTTATCTCAGCTTATTTAGAAAGTAAACTTGTTTTTAATGATGATAATTTCTTATTACACTCCTAACTCTCTCCTGCTCTAATTAGGACTCCAGTTCTTTTCTTCTCCCTGGGGATGCTTGACCCACAATAAATCGTTTTGGATTTAGCTTCTCATGTTTCCTCTAGACATCTCCTCTGTTTGGCTACAACCTTTAAATTATTTTTTAAAACTAATGCTGGGCATCTATGTACATAAATTAGGTTGCATTAAAAGGGGAAATAAAGTAAGAGTATTGGCTTTCAAAAACTTTAATAATGAGTCACTAGACAGGTGATTTAAAAGTTCTATGTGCAGACTAGACTTGCCAACCAGTGGGTTCTACTGGCGATCAGTCCTCAAACTGGACTTTTCCACTGGGGGAACCTTAGGATCTAGAGTCGAAGTTGTTGAAAAGTCTGGTATAAGGGGGCTTGGAAATACATGGTATGTGTATATTTAATATGTAACATAGGAAAGAATATCAAAGGAAGATATAGCATGTCCACTGAGGGTCTGGAGAATCTGGTTCAAAATCTCCATAGAACAAACCTCTAGTGATCTGGTTGTTCGCTAGATGGAATTGGTTGGAGGAAGAGTCTAGACTCTGGAAGCTTTATATTCAGACTTGACTCACTGCCCTGTTTTTGGGCCCACGGTTTGTTGGGCCTCAGGTCCAGGTTCCCCAAGGGACACATATTTCTTAGGCGTGTGTTTCTGCTGCTCTTTGACTTCTCCCTCTCGGGGCATGTGGTCTTTAACCTTTTCTGCTACATTCGCTCCTCGTCTACCTCTCATTTCCCCTGAATGTGCTCGCGTTGTAATGCTATTTGCCCTGGGACTTCACAGTTAAAATTTTTTTTTCTTTAAAAATTCTTTAAATTTCTTGCATTTCAGGGGCATTTCAGAAGAGAGTAGCGATAAATACATTTATTTAGGCCACTATATTTAACCAGGCCATCCCTTTTAGGTCTCTCCTTCTGTGCTCCCCTTGCTTAGAATGTCTTCCATCCTCTTCCGTGTTTAATCATATTATAACTATCCTTTATACTCCATTCGAAATATCTCTCTTTCCTCCCTTTATTTACAGAAACTTTAAGTAAGCACCAGCTATGTGCTAGCTAACGTGTTGGGCACCAAAAACTACATTGGTAAAAATACCCAGGGCTCCTAAACTTGAGTCTAGTTTATCATTTAGTGAGGAGACTGTCCAGTGAACAAGTATGTCTCAGACAGTTGGATAATGGAATTAATGGAGGTGAGTGCATGGGAGCATAGGAGGAACGCCCAAGTCTGCCCAAAAGAGTCAGAAAGGCTTCCAGAACAAGGCAGCATTTGGGTGCACCTTAAGGTGTATTAGTCAGAGGGAATAGCATGAGTTAACAACAGGACAGTGAGAGAATGCGTGAATACTGGGTTACTCGACTAACTCAGTGCTATAGAATGTGAATCATTTCCTTCCTTTGCATTCCCACTGTCATTTTAAAATTTATTACTTTACCATTTTTATGTGCGAAACCCAAATTTGCCAAGTCCTCTGGTCTCTGTTTCTTTAATAGTCAAGCACAGCCTTCCAAGCACAGTTTCCGAGATTTACACATCCTGGAGGAGAAAGGGCTCTGTTTGTCTTGCCGACCCCACACATTGGCCCGGTCCCTTCTTTTTTTGTCTCCCAGAACTCTATAAAGGATTACTGTGTGTTATGGACTTCTACTAAAGGCTTAAGAAAAACAGGAGGGGAGTACAGCTCAGGCTACAGGCCCAGGAAAAGCCCGCCTTTTTTCTGGGGGCTCTGCCTGCTGCCATGTTGCTGGGAGTCATTTTCCTTTCTATGTCACTTCTGCTTCTTTTCTTCCCTGAGTTCCAGGTACCTTCTAAATTGCCTTTCTTTAGAGCTAGGAGAAACCACCCAAATTCCTACTACTTTATTAGGCAGCCTCTATCAATTTTCCTAGTTAAAATTAATTGTTTTCACCTGTGGGTTTCTATAGGATCGTCTTCCTCAATTAAGCAAATTTCATCCACCATCTTTTACCTCTGAACTTGCCAGTCTTCTCTACCAGATATAAGCTCTGAGGTTGGGGACCTCGACTCATTCATGTTTATATAATAAAGCATAATATTTCACTCAAAGTAATTATTCAAATAAATCATTCTACACGCACTGTCAAAAACCGAGGACTTTGCAACATGAGATGGCATTTAATGCCTGCATGGTGGTTTCTTCAGCCTCGTACAAGCTAGTTTGATTCTTCAGCTGTTCCTAATTGAGATTCTTCCAGTCAGTGACAAATGATGGAGGTAAATGCAGCACGGGACCTGAGACTTAGCTTTCCACAGGTCAGCATCTTGAATCCTGTGCTTCCTTTCCCATTGTCACAACAGTCAGAGGAGCGGGGTGAGGATCTCCCCTCCTCACCCATCAGAAGTGGCATCAGCAATGCCACTTGTCAAGGGCCCATAGAAGTCAGTGATCAGTGGGGCGGTATTGGAGTTTTTGGCACTGGTGAGGCTGCGGTAAGGTGGTGGCTGGTAAGTGATATGGATGGTCTTTCCTCAGGAGACTGAAAGTTTACAGGACCTTCACCTCTGCCCTGTTTCTCTGTGATATTTAGATTTTACCAACGATCTAAGGAACTTTAAAAAATTTTTACCTCATTGAATAGTGGGACCAGGATTCAATATGGCCAGCTCCACAAAAGATCATTTGGTCAGCTGGGGTTGGCCAGTGGTTCTTCCGACAAAGGACACTCATGACGGTTTCTAGTTGCAAGTCCTGAGAAGTTATGTGGTGGGTGGAGTGGTCTCATTAGTAATATTTCTTATTGGTAAGTTTTCAAATCAATAACCGCCCATCCAAATGACATGGTAATAATGACTATTTGTAGGCATTATTCTTTTGGAAATAAGCCAAGTTTTATGTTGTCCCTTCTCTTCCAGTTAGCAGCCATAAGCATTTTGAAGAAAATGACTTGAAAATAAAATAATACCTCTTTGATAGGTGCTTGAATCTCAAACAGTATGAGATTTCTGGGTTTTTATTTTTTTTCTTCTCTACAGGATATACTTTAATTTCTGAGTGGGGATTTAGGTTTCAGAATCTATAATTTCCTCCCCCTTAAAAGGCTAAGAAAACATGACCTCTACTCGCTCAACAGCATGCTATGTAGATTTCTGAAAGCAAGTTGGAGATGTGCTTGGCAATTGGTCATTCTTTCTCTTTCTCAGTTATTTTAAAGGAATTGGCTCACACAATTGTGGGGTGGGGGCTAGTAAGTTCGAAATCTGAAATCTGCGGTCCATGCTGGCAGACTGGAAACTCAGGCAAAAGCTCATGCCACAATCTTGAGGCAGAATTTTTTCTTCTCTGGGAAGCTAGTTTTCATTCTTAAGGCCTTTGACTGATTAGATGAGGCCCACCCACATTGTCACAGGTAATCTACTTAAGCCAACTGATTGTAGATGTTAACCACATCTACAAAATTCCTTCATCATGACACCTAGATTGGTATTTGAATGAATAACTGGGTGCTGTAGCCTAGCCAAATTGACACATAAAACTAACCATTGCAGTAAATAAAGCTGGAGTCTTCGCAGTCAGGCAGAAAGGAAACCAAAGGAAAGGAAAGCTAGATTTCAAGGTGGATTATTGTGTATGGTGAGAAGGCAGGAGGGAAAATGAATTTACTGACATCAGAGCCATCATTCTGGGATTGGGAAGGATTGAAAAACAATTTCCTCAGCTGGGATACAGAAGTCAATTCAGCTATTATAAGATGTTTTCTATTGAAAATAAACTCCTACATTGTTGAGACCAAGGCAGGTCATCATTTGGGTTAGGCGGAGGCAGTAGGTGAGAAATGTGTGTGTGTGTGTGCGTGCGTGTTGGGGGCGGGTGGGGGGAGGTGACCACAACTCTGAGTTGTCAAATCTGAATCATAGAAAGACATTTGGCTGGAAAACTAAAGATAGGAAAAACTGCCTCTTAACCCATAGTTTATATGTAAAGATAAAATGAATTTACTAGCATCCCTTTGAAACTTGAGGGAACGAGATCTTAATAAATATCCATGGAGTCAAGAGATAGGCAATGAAGATTAATAGTATAGAGGCCATTATTACTAATTTACGATGTATAAAAATGTTGTTACTGACCACAGTGTGCAGGCTTTATCATAGTATATATAGCATAGTAAATATAAAAATCGGTCAGGGCTTTCCTGAGAAACGACCAGTTATCTATTATCTCTGTCTCTATCTCTGTTTCTATCTCTGTCTCCTCCATTTCCATCTCTGTCTCTCTATCTCATCTCTCTTTCTCTCTCAGAGTTATTTTAAAGGATTTGGCTTACACAATCGTGTGGTGGGGGCTAGTAAGTATATAGATCATAGTATATATATCATAATAAATATAAAATATTTGTCAAAGATTCACTCAGGACCTTATACCCTCAACCCTACTTTTCTTATAAAGTTACTGTTCTACAGTTGGGAATTCTCCTCCCAGGAAGGTTCTTCAGGAAGCCAGCCATCTAGATTTGGGAGGGATTCTACTATTGGCAACTATACATAAAAGCAGAAGCATTAAATTCACCATCGTGTAGATGATCGAGTATGTCTAATGGAATGGTGGGAAAGATTTATGCTTCAATTATTAATAGGTTAGCACTATTGATACATTTAACAAAACTCATTTCCACTTCAATAAAAGACAACCATTAACTGCTTTAAACTAAACCCATCATCTTTGGTAGTTTAAGTAGATGGGTTCAACAGTTGCATAATGTTAAAACTTCTAAGTGTCCTCTATTGAGTGCCTCCCCACCCAGCTGTGAAACATTTGGTTTTCTTGTCTAATGAAAAGGAGAAAAATAGAATGTTTTCTTTCTTCATCATCTTATTTAAGACTTCCTGAAATGGTCTTTAAGTCAAAAAACATCACGTACTTGGCTGTAGAGAGTCACCAGGACTTCAGTTTTGCAGTTCTAATGGGCATCACATACCAGTGGGGCCCTATGAAATCTGTGAGCCGCCTTGTAAAACTGTCTCAATGTCTGTTTGGATACAAGATCTGTTTCAGGAGCATTTGTGCTTTTTGTAAACTTTTATTCTGGTTAAAAATTTAAAAGGGAGCTACTTGTAATGTCTTTAGCATTAACTTAAGCTATAGTAGGCCTATAAAACAATCATTGAGATGCTATTAAAAGCATATGAATAATAAAACAGCTACAGTAAGAAACACTTTAAAAGAATACCTTGGCTTTGGTAGCTCCCCCTTTGCAGGAGGGCTTCTGGAGGTGGGGTAGGGGCGGGACGAGGGTAGGGTAGGAATGTGGCTGTACTCTGGCTCTGTCCTGGGCAGTTAAATGTTATTTGAAAATCAGGGAACCTGTACCCCTATTTTTTTTTTTCTTATTAGGAGTAAAGACTATGGGACATTTTCTAGGTTGTAAATGGCAACAGAGTGTAATGCAATAATATTCCTAGGAAATCACCTCGGGCTACTTTGTTTATATGAGATATTTATGAGGGCACAAGTTTTATGAAGTTGTTTTAATGGTAAGAGTCAAAGGCACTAATAACCCAGGGCTGTGTGGGGTGTGATGGAACAACTCTGGGATTTTGGAGCAAAGCGACCTTGGGAAAATTGCTTAAGTTCACTGAGTCTTAGTTTTTCCTTTTATAAACTGGGATTAATAATAATACCTTTTGTGAAGGGTTGCTGAATTACTAGAGAGAACATGTGTAAGGTACAGAGCACATCTCAGGTAACATAGCTATTGTTTAATAATGTCAGTTCCTTTTTTCCTTCTGTTATTTTGAAATTATTAGTGATCTAATGTGATGTCTATGATATTTACTTGGTATTAGCATCTAGTAGACATCTTTTTATAGATATGAAATGGAGCTGACATTTGAGATCACAATGAATAAATGTCCTTCAGTTGTGTTAGAAAGTTCAAGAAGGGTTGCATTGATCAAGAATCTTAAGGTCTTTAGAATTCTACCCAAATCGCTCCTCTTGCTTTCTTTTTAAATGTGTATTTATAAACAAATTATTTTATTGAAAGATAGCACGTGCTTAGAAAAGTGCACAAATTTTAAGTATATAGCCCAATAACTGATCAGAATGTGGATACTTCTGTGTAATTGCCATTCAGATATAGATCTCTACCAGCACCCCAAAGACCCCCATCATGCTCAGCCCTAGTTATTCTCACTTTCCTATCTTCCAAATAATAATAACCCTGACCTCTGACACCATTAATTTTGCCTGCTTTTGAACCTTATATAATTGAAATACATGATTTTGTGACTGTCTTTTTTCACCCCCCATTTCTTTGAGAGTCACCCATGTCGTTGCTTATAGTGATGCTTCATTAATATTTCTGCATTGCATTCCATTATATGAATATACCACCATTATTTATCCATCTACTATTGATGGATATTTTGGTAGTTTCTAGTTTTGCCTGTTAAAAATAGTGCTGCGATGAACATTTTAGTATACCTCTTTTGGTGAACATATATATTCATTTATGTTGGGAACAGGCCTTGGAGGAGAATTATTCACTTAGCTGGTAGGCATATACACAATTTCAGTAGAGACTGCTAAACAGTTTCCCAATGGTTGCACCATGCAGTTTGCCATACTTGTACCCCTACAAGCGATGTATGAGACTTCCCGTTGCACTATATGTGTGTCACGCTTGCCATAGTCAGTCTTTTTAATATTAGCTGTCCTGATGGGTGGGGAGTAGTGTCTTCCTGTGATATTGATTTGTGGTTCCCTGAGGACTAATGAGCTTGAACACCTTTTAATATGTTTACTGGTCATTTGTATTTTCTCTCTTTATGTCTTCTCTCCCTTCCTCTCTGTCTTTCTCCTTCCTACGTTCGTCGGCTACTTATATTTCAGGTTTTGTGCTACTGCTCTGTGAGTCTATGTAGTAGCCTGAACTTAGGCTACTCATTAAGATTGAAAAGACTGAGTAAGAGCAGGCAACCCAGCACTGGTGGGAAGCACTGGTCTGAGAGCTGGCATCCGGGTTCTACTTTCGGATACTCTGCCTGTCCTTGTGACTTTGGTCCTGGCTGCATTATGTCCGTAGGTGTGTCTCTCTCTCTCTCTCTCTCTCTCTCTCACTTCCCCCATCCCCCACTTTCTCTTTGGTTGGTAAAACAAATGCATTTAAAATAATTTATAAGGGTACTTTTATTTCTGACATTTTATGATTGCACATATTTTGGCAGAACATTTACCCTATCCTCACTGACTTTTGAATGTTCTGCCCCAAAATGATCCAGAATAGTGATTGTAACAAATGGGTCCAAGAGTCATTTTGATGTGGGGATAGCTTGTCCCTGAATCTTACTGTCAGGGTCCTAGGGGAAATAGGAGCTGGCAGTATGGTGTTTAGGAAAATGAAGAAATCTCTCACTGGCCATATAAATCTGAGGCCATACAGGCTAGAGTAAAAATTGGGAGTCTCTAATGGTATTCATAACCCAAATCTTTCTTGAGAATTATGATTATATTTATTCAAAGATTTACTAGGACTTTGAATTCCTTGTGTTACTTCACCCTGTTCCTTGCCTTACCACTTCCGTATGTTCATAGCAGAACTGGAGACCCCTAACACAATGTGGCCATTAGAACTTTATCCAGCAGGAGACTGAGGGATTAATGATGGGTAGGGGGGATCATTGAGTGGCTCCACAGGCTCTCCCATCCTTCAGGCACCCCTGCTATGCTCCTTCCACCAAGGGGAGCCTCCAGGCCATTTAGACTGGATTTAGTCAGTCCGACAGAATAGAATTTTCGCAGATGAACTTCTTAAAAATACATAAGCTTTGTGGTTTCTCGTTTTGTTGCTTGCAAATGTTTAATTTTACATCAAATTATAAGACCAGAGAAAAATGTTAACATCATTATTCTATGCAATCAGTTTTAAAGACACATATAAACATACTATGTATCTATAGTGATTGATTTAACCAGTTCCCTGTGTAGACATTTTAATTGTTTAGTTTTCCTGTATCAGAAACTATAAACATCCTTTAAGCTAATTCTGTATGTACATCTAATTTTTAAAAACTTCTTTATTATGGAAAATTTTGAACATACAAAAGTGAAAGGAGTAGTCTAATAAATCCCCATGAATCCATCAATTAGCATTAAGAATTATCAATAAGTGGCCAATCTCGTTTCAACTCTACCAGTGTCTTGTCCTCTCTTCATTTTCTGAAGCAAATTCGAGACATCATATTATTTTACCCTTAGATAATTCAGTGTGTACTTCCAAATTATAAAAATTCTTTATAGATATTGTAGTTATCTCTCATGTTTGAACCATATACGTATTGTAGAAAAAACTGGGGGAAACTAACTGTCCTAGCGTTCTAATTTTCTGTGTAGCAACTTACCCCAACCTTAGTGGATTAAGACAACATGGATTTGTTATCTCACTGTTTCCATGAGTCTGGCGTCAAGGCATGGCTTAGATGAATTCTTTGCTTTAGGGTCTCACCAGGCCACAATCAAGAACTGTTGGCTTGGGCTGTGGTCTTACCCCATGCTCAGGGTCCTCTTTTAAGCTCACTTGGTTGTTGGAAAAATTCAGTTCCTTGTGGGTTGTAGAACTGAGGCCCTCAGCTTCTAGAGGCTGCCCACAGCTCTTTGCCCTATGGTTCTCTCTAGAGGCCCTTTCACACCATACAATCTGCTTCTTCAAGCCAGCAAGGGAGAGGACTCTGATGGTAGTGAGGGCCAGTCTCTTGTTTACGAACTTTCATCTGATTAAGTCAGGCCCACTCAGGATCTCTCTTTTGATTAAAAAGAAACAACTGATTTGGCACTTTAATGACATCTGTAAAATCCTTCACTTTTGCCATTTTCTATGACTAGAAGCAATTCACAGATCCCGCCCATACTGAAGGGGCGAAGATTATGTAAAGGCTTGAACAATAACCAAGGAGAATATAATACCTACAATCCTATCCTATTGCTAATTCACAGCAGAAAAATTTTTCAGTAAAGGGCCAGATAGTAAATGTTATAGGCTTTATTGGCCAGAGGGTATTTGTTGCAACCATTTAATTCTGCTGTTGTCACAGGAAAGCTGCTACAGACAATGTGTAAAAAAGTGGGTGTGGCTGTTCCAATAAAGCTGTAAACAGATGGCAGGCCACATTTGGTCAGGAGGGCTATAGTTTTCCAACCCTTGTTTTAAGACATGTGATATTCGAATACACTTTTCCCTTTTAAAAAATACACACCCATGTATAATACACTTAAAATATGATGTTATTTTATAAACTGCTGGGTTGGGGTCATGTTTTATGGGCACTATCAGAAATAGTGATCTAAAAATATGTTCATGTATGTCTTGTAGAGCTACCTTGAATACATCATTCATTATATCCCTCTATAATCTCTACCATGAAGCCCAAGGTGAAGGACTTTCTTTGGAACTTAGTGATTATAAAAGTTTTGCTTTCCCTAACTAACGGATTTTTCCTCCTATTACAAAGACTATATAATTCACCATTTTGTTTTGGCTTTGGGAAGCTCAGAGTCAAACTCGAAACCCAATTATTGCAAGTATAAAGACCAGACAGATTGCATACTGTGCTTATCTGCCTAGGCATTGATATTTGATTCTTATTTTAATTTCTGTGTTTCTCTATTTTACCATTATTTTATGTAAATTTCTTTGTGGAATAGCACTGAGTAAAATATGAATTTCTATACCTTGGATTTAAAGAACTACTGAATTTGTGTTCATAATAGTTCCAAATTATAAACAGCCCAAATATCCATCAAGAGGAGAGTTAATAAATTATGGTATCATCATATAATGGAATTTTACACAACACAAATGATCAAACTACTGATACATGCTACACCTTGGAGGGACCCCACAGACATTGTGCTGAGTAGAAGAAGGCAGACACAACGGAGTACATACTGTATGACTCATTTCTATCAAGTCCAAGAACAGGTAAAACAAATCGAAGGTGATGGAAGTCAGAAAGTGTTGTCGTGAGGCTGGAGTGATTTCCAGGGAAGAGACAAGAGGAGACCTTCTGGGGTGCGAGAAATGTTCTGTGTCTTTAACTGAGCTGTTCTCATTGAGTGCATACGCATGCAAAAAATCATCCAGGTGTGACTTAGGATTAGTATACTTTCTGCATTTCATTATATGTGTAAACCTGCTCCTCTCCAAAAAACTACTAATAATACAGCTCCTTGATTACTTCTCTTCTGTGCGCATTCCCAAGTGTCTCTTGGAAAAGAACTTTAAAGTTGATGATCTCAAAATTCCCTAACTTTTTTATTTCCCAAAGTTCACAGGTTAGCAACAATTGTGCACTTTTCTTATACCATCTCTCTTAAGTGCAGAGTTGAAAAAATAAGTAGAAATAGCTTCTAAAATACGAAGGTAGGTTACTGCCTATGGCTGTGCTGTTGGTTTACTCCATTAAGTGGCCGAGAGGGTGAGTGAAGGCTGAAATCCAGCCCATGGGCCAGTTGCCAAGCTCAGCACCTGAGGGCAGTGTCTGCCTATAGTGGCACTATTACTAATTTGCATAAATATACTATTTCTAATTTGCACTTAGCAGCACAGATCAGTAGCAGCTCTACACAAAGATAATACTTAGGGTGTAAAATTAATTTTTAGAGCCGAAAGTATATTTGGCGATCTTCGGAATAGAAGCCAGTCCCTGCCTGGGTCTTTGCAAACTCAGGAGTATTTCATAAAATAGAATAGGAAGAATCAATATCAATTCCCTGTCCTTACTTTTCACATGTACATTCTACTTAAGGATGTTAAGACTATAACCTCCAGATGGCCCAGTAATAGCTTAATGGGGCAGAGCCATATAGAGTTTGGGGGAGAATGAGTTTTTGCTGACTTAAGAGATCTACACTTTTAGCAGAGGCCCCTTAGAAAGTTGAGCTTATCTTGACTTTTAAAGAGGTCAGGGTGGCCATCACTTAGAGGAAAGCATGTGAGCAAAAGATGGAACCATCTAATCAAATCCATCCCAGCTGAAACACTAACGTCCGGGAAAGAGAGCAACAACAAAAACTAAAAGTAGATTGAGATCTAAAAAGACACTTAACATTTTTAAGTGCTAAGATATAAATTTCCGGTTATGTTATCAACAAGATAAATGCATACCATCAAGACTTATTCATAGTTAATAATACTGCATTGCATATTTGAAAGTTACTAAATGAGTAGATCTTAAAAGTTCTCATCACAGCTTAATTCCACTTCCGGTCAGACAGCATCTTTGCCGAGGGTCACATTGAGCTGTGAGCTGCTTCAGAGGCGTCTTTAGGAATTGACAACACTGCAGGAGTCATCAAGACCAAAATCGAGAACTACCAGACTGCCCCTTTTGACAGACGCTTCCCCAGCCAGAACCAGACCAGGAACTGTTGGCAGAACCACCTGGACTTCCCCCGTGGTGAGGAGGCAATGACCACTAAACGGGGTGATGACTCCATGTGCGAATGGTACTGACGTATGTGCAAGTCTCTCTGCCCCATACCCTGGTGTCAGCCTGGGACGACCACCGGGCAGAAGGCACATTT
Source organism: Pteropus medius (assembly GCF_902729225.1). Taxonomy (NCBI): domain Eukaryota; kingdom Metazoa; phylum Chordata; class Mammalia; order Chiroptera; family Pteropodidae; genus Pteropus; species Pteropus medius. The sequence continues at coordinate 4,267,262 of NW_024346150.1, read as the reverse complement.
CCAGGGAAGATCCGAACTGGCCCCACTCTGCCCCTCCTCTGTCCTCCATTCTTCTTCCAGTGAGGTGAGGGGGAACCTGGGTACACCTCACCCTGGGATCCTGAATCATGGCTTAACTGATAATAAATACTTGTTGGAAAAGTGTAAAATAAAGTTCTCATCACAAGTCAAAAAATTTATAACGGTGACATGTTAACTAGACTTACTGTGGTGATTCACAGTATATAGAAATATCAAATCATCTTGTACACCTGAAACTAATATTATGTGTCAACTATATTTTAATTAAAAAAAAACTACCTATTGCCCATGTATGTAAAACTAAAGCTGACCTATAATAAAATATTAATAAATGCTAGACTGATGCTTGTTATCCTTGCCTTTTTTTATTTTATATGATATAAACTAGAATTATAGGTAGGTTTGAAGTTTTCTCTACCACAATAATAGAGCCTGTTTGGAAATAATAACAGTAAAAAAAACAAACAATATGTTTTAGGAACATATTGGTTAAGAAAAAAAATCTGGTACCTATTTTGGATACTGTAGATATATTTGGGTAAAACTTGCTTTTTAGCATATACATATTTTTCCACTCTAAATACTGATTTTACTCATAAGACTCTTGTTGGAGGAAGTTGTCTTTGCAGTGTTATTAACTCAGGCTTTTTGGAATAATGCAGAAATAAGTCTTTGGTGAAAATTACAGATATTAGGATCACTTTCTTCTCCGAAACAATCTGAACACACTTCCATGAACCAAGAGCCTGTTTGGTTTTTGCTCCTTGAACACACCCCTGACTTGTTGATGAACCTCTGACTTGTTCACGTTCCCTTTGGTTGAAAGTACCAGAGACCGACTTCAAGTCAACTTAAGCAGAAAAAGAGATTTATTGATGATCCTAGCCATGTAGGTTTATTTCACTAAGCTCATAAAAGAACTCCTGGGACAAATTGCTTTGACATGTAGAGTATAGAGGCTTTCTAAACTCTTCATTCCCACTTTTAGGTCTTAAAATGGAATTTAGATTTCCACATCGCTCTTACTTGTTTTGCCCAGGAGAGGACCTCCCTGGTTAGTATTCATAAGACGGATTCACTTTAGGCCACTTATTTAGTGCCAATAGTTTGCCAGACATAGTACTAGATACACAAATGAGTGAGAAGTCCCTGATCATAAAAGACCCATGTGGGTGTTGAATACATAAATATACGCTTGTCCTACATGTTAACTACATGGTGGGACACTGAGACTGTGCTGGTAACATAAGGGAGAAGGGTCCACTTGGCATGAGGGGTCATGAAAGACCTCACAGAGGATATGACACCATCTCTTGTTCATCTCAACCCATAAAATCACCAGCTGTGGTTCCAAACCTCCGCTTCCTCATCCCGTGTTGGACTCTAGCCCTTGGAACTCTCCTCTGTGGCTTGGTGCTAAGAACCCCTTTTGTTATTGTGACCCCATTGTCCAGATTGAGAAGGAAGGCTCTGCTACTAATGGTTCTGCTGGAGAAGTCCAAGGCCCAGGCTTCCCCAGCCCAAACTCCCCCTGCATCCTAGAACCAGTGTCTGTAGATAGGGTGAGCAGAAATGATCAGGCCCAACTTACTCTTAACTGAGCAGCAGACAAATAAAAATGAACATGACAAAACCCAGCAAGAATACCTTCACTAAACTTAAAACAAGAGTGTCAGAAGACTGTCACAGCTGTGAGGAAAAACCTAATTTGATGGCTTTGTGTCTAATCCCACCTGGTTTGAAGGTTACAAAGCCAATTCCAGCCAGAAGACTGAAACTTGAGGGCACCAGAGGCATTCGTCTGCATTTGTGGGGCAAAACTACATTGAAAAGTAAGAGCAGAATGGACTCCTGAGCTGAGATGATTACTGTAATGGATCTGGCAAAAGAAGTCTTTACATTTAGGGAGGAAACATTGGCGGCTACGAAAATGTGCTAATGTCACATGGATTTTATACTCAGGTACTTTGGAGGTTTTCCTGGGCATCTCCTACTCTTATTTGAGTCTTAGAGCGTAGAGAGTACTGTGTGTGTTTATATCCATACCCATCTTTATTTGGGCTCTATGGACCAGGCCATCAACAAAAGAAAAGCACACTTCAGTCACTAATACTGGCTCTGTAGTCTAGACTAGAGCAAGTCCCTGGCTGCACTGGCTTTGGTTCCCCTTTCTTTATAATGGAGATAATAACTTTGAAAGAATAAGATAACAAATATGAAGTACTGAGTATAGAGCTCGGAACACAATAGATGTTTCAAACCTGGTAGGTACTGCTTTTATATCACCACAAAAACAGTCAGTTGTCTAGCTTGGCACTGCTCTAAGTGTAATCCACAGAGCTGTGCTAGTCACCTAGTTGTTTGTTCCCCGTCCCCAATAACATAAGCCCTGAAATTCATTGTTTAGCAACTTTGGTAATTTGACAGAGCAATTTAATGTCAGTTGACTCTAGTGATAATATTGTTAGCTTTGTTTTTGTATACGCATGTTTTAAGTTTTATTTTTTAGACTATTTTTACAGTATTTATAAAAGTCTGAGTTCACAACGGTTTGGAAATTTGAGTAACTCATTCTTTGGCACAGGTTGCTTGAGAAGCACTGGTCTAGCTCTTTTCTCACCACCAAAATTACTGAAACCCAGTCCTGAAACACCTCTTGTGTCATTTAGAGAATCTCCAGAGGCATCTCATGTATGCTCACACACTCCTCCTGGCCAGCTCCTCTCATCCCTCCCCTCTGCTGTGCTGTGGTTACTTCTCCCAGTTAAGATGTGTCTGTCACTGTGCCTCGATCTCCTTTTTTGTTTGCTGCTGCAGCTTCTCTTCCCTGTCTTGGTCATTGCCAAAGATAAACTCTCCCACCCTAGGGATCCTGTGACTTGCTCCTTGGGCATAACTTCTCTGTCCCTTCCGTGGTATAGCTTCTAAAGGTAAAGCTTTTATTCAGTTCATTGCAACCACCCTCAGCTTGGGAAACTTGACAGGTTTCCTAGCCCCTGGATCAGAAGGAGTTTGAATTTCACCCCATTATATAGAACTTGAAGTTGTCTCCCTAGCTCTCTTCCCAGCTTGACCACCCTTTCTCTCCTCCCTTGGGATGTATCTTTCCTCTTCATTTGGCTATTACTTCCTAGATTGAGTAGTGGGCATCTCTCCCAACTGCTGAGAGGAAGGATATTGCCTCTAAACTCTAGTTACCAGCCTTGGTGTGGCAGGAAGTTGTCCCTCCTGTAGCCCCCACCAGTTATGTTGCACCTAAACAAGCCAGGCTGGCCCTAGTTGTCAGTTGGTGGTGAGCTCAGCAGCTTAGCCCACACTGGAGTGGTAAGTGATTGGAGTAGAAGGTTTAAGGCTGGGGTCATTCCAAGGGCTTTCTAAGCATCCTACCCTGTGTTGCTTATCTCCAGGCATGACATACAGATTGCATAATGGACCCAAGTTTTTGAATCTCCCTGTATCCAAGCCTTTTGTTAGTGGCCTTTCACTCTGACTCTGGGCCTAGTGATGTGACATTAGCCAATGAGACAAAACAAACAACGTGAGTAGAAGCTTGAAGAAGCACTTGTATACTTCTTTTTCCTTTCTCAGACTGCCACCGTGAAAAATAGCCTGGGCTATCCTGGTGGGGGTTATGAATGACACATAGGGGAGAGCCAAGTCTTCTCAGCCAAGACCATCCTAAACCAATCAGTCTTTCAAATCCTCAACTGACCACAGATGCATGAGCCAAGATCAGCCGAGCAGTAGATTCAGAAGTGATGTCGTTTTAAGCCACTAAACTTTTTGCAGTAGTTCTAAGCCATTAAATTTTGGGATAGTTTGTTACACAGCAATAGCTGATATACCAGGTATTTTTACTTGAGTGAAATCAAGATAAAATGATCATTCATTAAGAACATTCAAAATGCTGAGCTATGGGAGGGGCATAGTGGAAGGGGCAAAAATCTCTTCCCATGGAGCTGGGGCTGGTTTTCTCTTGAGGGTACTGAGTATTAACATTATGATTGAATTGTAGGCATATAAACCTCAGGGATTTTTTTTAATGTTCAAAATGAGCTCTTACTCCCTTATGTCTGTCACTTCCCTGAGTCCCTGGGAATTGAGAGACCTGAACAGATTAACATATACCTCTTTGGCAGATGATACAATCTGTGATATCCTCGAGTAAAATTCTACTATGTTGGAAGGGGTTTCTGGATGAGAAAGAGAGCACCGTGAGTTTCTGTGAATAAAGAGTGAATGTTCTCCATTAAAATCTTGAGCTTCTCCTAAGGTACTTGTGCTGGAGTTGACATCACAAGCTTGGGGTTATTTAATCTGATTTAAAACCTTGTCTTTATGTGAACAGGAGTAGTTTTTAAATTAAAATAACCCCTCATTTAATTCTTTTCAGAGTGACCTAATGTTATTTTCTCAACAATAGAACAGAATGACCCAGAGCAGCACATGTGGATTTGGGAATAGGGTTGGGGAAGCGCATGAAGACTTTTACTGAACACTTTTACCATTCCCTAAATGGAACAACTGGATAAATAAGCAATTTTGCTGGGAGAAAAATTAAACCTCTTTGGAGGATCTTGAGAATAGCTAATGAGGATACAAACTTGTTTGAAGGATAAGAGAAGAATGAACAGAATTAACAACAAGGAACAAACAAATATAGTAAGATCGTGATTGATTATTGTATAAGTAAATGTGCCTGGAGGAAAAAAATAAAGAAATGAGCTTGGGCTCATATTCATTTTATTACCTGCAACAGTTTCAATGTTAGTTTTTTGTGTCTAAGATTCTGAGTGCCATAGTCCTGCACTTCCCCCAGGGAGTGCCTAATACCAATTTCCTACTATTTCCTTTATTTCTTACTGTTATCTTCATTTTCATCCAAAACAGTATTATTTTTTTCAGATTCAGTCTAAACAAACATGGCACAGCCTTGCTGCCTCTGTGGAATTATATCACAGTAATGGAAGATTGAACAGCAAGCAGGCCATGGGTGCCATCTAATTCCTATATCTCCTAGTCAAATTACAATGTAATTATAAATGCATGATTTTCTTAATTTACTAGTTAAATCTGTCGGGATAAATTATCCCATTGTAGGAGACTTTTGATTCTAAAGTTGATTCTAGAATCTCTCAGAAGCTTTAGAGGTTTAAACTGTTCCCATAATGCAGTTTGTTCATTTTGGCCAAAATGATTTAGTTCTTTGAAAACATATCAAGTTTAAGTGATAAATATTGAATGATCCTTTTTTTGGTATGTCATTAAATTCTGTATGAGCTATTACTTTTAGTTCAACAATTTAACGAATATTGAATAGAGGGCACTGTGCCAGACCCTGTGATGGAAATTTAAGGGCAGGTGTCATTTCAGTTTATGAGTATGGTTAAACATGAATAATTTATTTCTCATTTTTGTTTTTGATATTTATAATTATTATTTTTAATATGTTGTTGGGACTAGATATTACTTGCACACAGTACAAAAATCTAAAGCTACTAAAGGTCAAAGGTGAAGAGTAAGACAGCTTCCCTCTCCTTATCCACCAGGTACCCAGTTCACCTCCCTGGAGGCAACTACCCGCTCCTTTTCAATATAATCCATTCTTTTAAACAGGCACACGGTGTGTGCGTTTTGACTTTTATACAAAGGGTAACATACTATATATATGATATTTTTCGCCCTGCTCTTTTTTTTTTTTAAACTTAATGACATGTCTTGGAAAGCTTGCCATTTCCAGATATGTAGAGATGTCTCAACCTTTCCAACAATTGCAAAACGTTTTGTTGCATGACATCATCACAGTTGACTTAACCAGTCCCTTATTGATGGCATGTAGGTTGTTTCCAGCTTTGTGCTATTATAATCAAGGTTGCCATGAGTTCCTCTGGGAATACATTGTTTTTCCCTGCTCTTAACTTATTTCCCCTTATTTTACATACAGTATGATACAAAAATATATACAGTGTGTCTGTATTCCCTAAAAATTTCCACAAATTAAGAAAACAATAGAGCAACTATTTTACTCTTTTGGTTTTAAAAATTTCAGTTTCTTAGTTTCCCAGGAAATAAATATTTCATCAAATTATTATTATTATTATTATTTGAACTTTTCTGAAAGCTTAACTCAGGTATTTTGAAATTCTGGAAGCCCCAAATTGTATCAGAGTATGGACATCTAAGACACAGCTTTGCAGGCCAGTGCTTCTCAAACTACTTGTGGTGAATAACCAATTATTTTTCATTCTTTCTTTTATTAGAATTACTTGTAAAATTTCCAGTCCATCTTAGACCACTGCCACTGTGTGGCTCATGCCACGTGAGACTCTTTACACAAGAGAGATGACATTCAAGCTGGCCTCTGCCTAGTTCAATGAGACAAGTTTCTGATCACGTGCTGGGATGTTGTGTCAATGCCAAACTATGATAAAAGTGTTTAGGCTCTCTCTCTTAATTTCTTGTAACACACCAACCAGTTATAATTTGTGGATGGACACTTCGTAGCACTGTTGTAGGGCCCAAGATTCAATTCTTCTTAATCACGTCTGTTTTCCCTTTAGCGGAAAGACACTGTTTCAACGAAAAAACATCACCCTTTGAATGGGCAAAGGCAACACTGAATAAAGAAAATATTTTGTTTTCAGTGTTTTAAATTAATTCTCTCCTGGGCAATTTACCCACTAAAAATTATGTTCAATAGAAAAAGTCACCTTAGCCAAATAGATAGTCATGATGATGATTATCGAAGCCTCTTATTCTATCTTGAGCAAACTGAGAATTGTAATAGGTCATGGAAAAACACATTAACTGAAGTAAATTGTAGATCATAAGGGACTTCACTGAGAATATAGTAATAACGACCTCTTGAAAAATCCCAGGGACTCTTGTAAGAAGAGAAAACTCAAGGACTCGTCTTTCTGTTTTTAAAACCATTTTTATTGACTTTTTGAAAAATGTGAATCAAAATATGGATCTCTTCATACATGAGTGCTAATGCCATTGCCAGGAATTTCTCAGGAGTGTTATTGCCACAGCAGTGATCCTACAAGTTCTAGTTTTCCGTAGCAAGTGAAAAGAGTGTAGAGGACTCAAAGGGCTGACTGTGTTGAATGCTGACTGCTTGGTAAATTGGAATCCAAACTCGAGGAGGAAAAAAGCTACCTTTTCTGTAGCAGAAGCACCATCACAGTGAAAAAGATTCTCCCTTTTCACGTTCATGTGATTTGTATTATCTTCTTTTATATTATGAGACAAAGAGAAATGTTAGTAAATAAATAAAACTCTGTAGTTAACATATGGATCCTGATTGCTGTTTTCTTTCTTTCTTTCTTTCTTTCTTTCTTTCTTTCTTTCTTTCTTTCTTTCTTTCTTTCTTTCTTTCTTTCTTTTAACTCTCTCTCTCTCTTTCTCTCTCTCTCTCTCTCTCTTTCTTTCTTTCTTTCTTTCTTTCTTTCTTCTTCTTTCCCTCCTCCTCCTCCTCCCTCCCTCCCTCCTCCTCCCTCCCTCCCTCCTCCTTCGCTATTCCTTCCTTCCTTCCCTTCCTTCCTTCTTCCTTCCTTCCTTTCTTCCTTTCTTTTCTTCCTTTCTTCCTTTCTTCTCCTTTTTTTTTTTTTGCCCATGAGGCTAAAGGCCAGAGTTCTCACAATTTTCTGACTTGTCTTGCCACACCTCAACAGAATGGCTTTCTGTTCTTGACTCCCACACAAAACCTCTTAGTGGGAATCCCAACACACACACACACACACACACACACACACCACACACATACACACACACACACAACCTACGTAACACACACAGAGTGATGTGAAAGCTGGAATATATGTATCTACAATTATTTTAAACTTCTAAATGTAAACTCCTCTGAAAAGGCATTGCATTTCTTTAAAGGTAATTCCTTTTTGTTTTTTTTAAGGAATGTAAAAACATTGGATAAAATTCAATGCTTGAAAAAAATAAGAACAGTAGGGGTTGTCCTATGCATCTCTTTCATCTAGCTGTTCTTGAATTATGTCCTTTTATAATAAACCTATGATCTAGTAAGTAAAATGTTTCTCTGAGTTCTGTGAGCCACTCTAGCAAATTAATCAAACCAGAAGAGGGAGGTGTGGGAAATTCCCATCTACAACTGTTGGTCAGAAGCACAGGTGACTGACTTGGACTTGAGATTGGTGTCTGAAGTTTGGGGTGGGGGCAGTCTTGTAGGACTGACCCCTTAACCTGTGGAATCTGACGTCAACTCAAGGTAGTGTCAGAATTGAGTTGAATTGTAGGACACTCAGTTGGTGTCACAGCCTTGCATGTTGGCGTGTGGAGAACCCCCTCTGCACCATTGGTGGATTTGGGTGCAGAACCTTCTTCACCATCCACCAGAAACTTCTCTAGTTCTTTCTTTACTCATATTCTCTTCTTCACACACAACCAAGTGACACACATCCTCAAAATCCAGCTCAGATCTCTCTTCCTCCAGGAGACCCTTTGCTCCCTACTCCACCCCTTGGTATTCGCTCTTCATGTGGGCATGTTCAGAGGTGAGACAAGGGCAGTGAGGGGAACCAAGAGTACACTCAGCAGCCACAACATTGACCAGCATTTGCTTGGAGCTCAAGGAATCACAAACTGGTCCCTCTTATATTTTTTTCTTATTTAATTTCTCAAGGACTAGTTAAAAGAATTAGGAATGTTTGGCCCAACGACAGTAAGACTTTGTCCGGGGTCTTGAAAATTATTCTTAGTTTTTATGAGGACTACCAAGTAGATAAATTCTTGTTCTGGATATCTCGAGAATCTAGTCCTATGTGAAACTAGGACTCAGTGGGTTAAGTTTCCAAAAGGCAGAGCATAGCTGGAGCATTCCTCCAGTGAGGTGGAATTTTTTTTTTTCAAGAGAAATTTGACGTGGGAAACTTTTCAAAGGGATTGAAAGCTGTCAGGGTGGAATATGTGGCCATGCAATAGACCCAATGGCAGGACAGGTCATCAGTAAGTTGGCTAAAATAAACTCACTATGATGATTAAAGAGATACAGTATCAGGTGGTCAAAAGGGAGCAGTGCTTCTGAGCTCACGAGTGGTGCTGGTTGGACCTGTCCTGTACCGGTCATTCCGCTGTCGGGCTCATACCTCGATGGGTGGCGAAGAGCTGCAGCATCACTTTGGTGGGATGCACCTTGGCACTCCTGGCCTACAGACGCTCTGAAGACTGAGCTGAGATCTATGCCAGTGTGGAGGCAATGACCAACACATGGCTCAGAAGTGACCAGAACTGATGACACAATGCAGGTGGCAGTGATGATGAGTAGAATTCCTCCAGACTTCCTGAGGATCAGTTTGGACCAGTGCTGGGCTCAGAATTTCCACTTGGAAGGGGCTTGGGGCAGCCATCTTGTTGGAAGGTGGATTGTGTGTGAGATAGTGCAGAGCCTTATGTGATATTAAGAAAATGTCTATAGTCTCTATCAAAGCAAGGGGTATGGATGGAGATTATGGGGCCACTTGGTGTCTCCCATTCCACCTCCCAAGGCTTTTATAACTAGAAAATAGTTTCCTTGCTGGCAGGAATAATCAGAATGTGGTTATGACCAGTGGCCCTGACAGGTGCATGATACTCCTGCCTTAAGACATACTATCTTCATTATGATAAGCTAAGCTGCTGTAACAAATTAGACTCTAAACTACATAAAGCTCAAATGCTATAGAAGTTTATTTCTTGCTCACACAGCAGTCTAAAGTGACCACACCTAGTCAGTGGGTGTTTCTCTTTCATGCAGTGATTCAGAAATCAAAGCGTGTTGCATCTAGACCCTTGGGAACATTTATATTCAGGTAGAAGAAGGAGAAAAGAGAAGCACCTACTTTATAAAACCTGGCACCGAAGTGGTACGCATTATTTCTATTCATATTCCATTGGAGAAAACTAGCCTTATATCCACCTAACTGCAAGGGAGTCTGAGAAATGCAGTCCAGTCCTGTGTCTGTTACAATCCTACTAATAAGGAAGGAGAGCGTGTGTGTGGGCACATGTCTGACGTATTTGCCACAGGTGCTCTCTGGGTTCTGGTTCCAGCAGGGAGATGGAACCCAAGGATAAGCCTTCGAGGTGGGAGTAAGTCCCGGTGGTGCTATTACCTGGATCAGAGGATGGAGTTCCTGGTGAAGGGGACTGGATTTCTGGTCTTTCTGGGCTTGTGGAGTTTCCAGTGTCATGTGGGTCATGTGCTTCAGGGAGGCTGGAGTACACACAGTATGGATAGTCCAAACTCTGAAGCTGGGTAATCTAGTTATTCAAAGAACACTTTGCTATTAGCACTCTCAGAAATGGGCTGTGGGTTGCTTCGGCAGGTGAGGGGTTCTTTCTAACTGGAGATATGAAATATATGATGGAGCCAGGATCAGACTGGTTAGACGTGAAGACCTCTAAGATCCTCTGAGCACTAACTCTCTGATCCTGTAATTCTGTGTATTTATAAACCTATAATGTAAGTTGCACTTACTCTTACAATGATTTGTATTGTTCATTTCCGTGGCAGCTTAAGGTAGCAGAAAGAACACTTGCCTAGGCAGTACTATGGGAATCAGACATCTTGGGTTTTAATCTAAACTCGTGACCCTGGGCAAGTCATTTACCTCCCTGTGCTTGAATGTCCTCATCTAAAAAAGGAGGGTGGCTAAGCTACAAGAGCTCCGTGGTTGGCAAAATAAAGCCCCCCAAAAGATGTTTATGTCCTAATCCCTACAACCTGGAATATGTACTGTCCACTACAAAAGGGACTTTGAACATGTGACTAAGTTAGGAATCCTGAGAGGTGAAGATTACCCTAGATTATAGGTGGGCCTAATGTAATCACAAAGGCCTTACAGGAGGGAGGCAGGAGGGTCAGAATCAGAAGTAGTAGATGTGAGGACGGAAGCAGAGGTTCATATCCTTTGAAGACTGAAAATGGGGCTTTGAGCCAAGGATGCAGGTGGCCTCTTGGAGCTGGACTAGACAAGGAAATGAATTCTCCCCTGGAGCCTCCAGTAGAAAGGCAGCTGTGCTGACACCTTGATTTTAGCTTGTAAGAACTGTTTCAGACTTCTGATCTCCAGAACTGTAAGATGATAAATTTACATTGTTTTAAGCTATGAAGTTTGTGGTCATTTATTACAGCAGCAATAGGAAACTAGTATAAACTCTAAAATTCCTAGTAGAATTATGTTAACTTTGTTTTATGTCTTTGACTAGGATAAAAACTTTGAAATCAAGAACTACTTCTAGGAGTTAATTCTCCGTAATTCTAGCACATAATTAAAGGAGGTCAATAATTATTGTTGATTTTTCAGCTTTACTGAGGTATGATTGAACAACAAAATTATAAGATATTTAAAGTGTACAAAGTGATGATTTGATATACATATATATTGCAAAAGGATTTTCCCCACTTAATTAACACATCCATTATCTCACATATGTATCTTTTTTTTTTTTTTTTTTTTGTGGGCACATTTAAGTTCTACTTTCTTAGCAAATTTCAATTATATAATACAGTGTTATCAACTATATTCACCATGTTATACATTAGCTCGTAAGACTTTATTCATCTTGTAGCTGAAAATTTGTACCCTTTTACCAACCTCTCTATATTCCCCCCAATGCCCCAGCCCCGGCAACCATCATTCTACTCTCTGTTTCTATGAGTTAGACTTTTTTTTTTTTAAGTTGACTTTTAAAAAGTATCTGGCCAAAGCAGAGAAGCCAAGGTGACCATCAAGACTTTGCCGGAGCTGAGAAGCCATATGAGCAGCAGAGGGCTTTTCCAGGTGCCTCTTTTTGGTCTCTCATCATGGGTCAAGCACCTGCATCTTTCTTTCCCATGTCCTCTGGGTCTCACATTTATAGGCTCACCTCTGTCCGTATCTGTGGAGCTGGTCTGGACTCGTGACTAGAGGGATTTCTGAGGCTCTGCCCCATGTGGAAGATACAGCTGTAAGTCTTCCTGGCCACCAGTGAGGCTCTGGCCTGTATTCTGATAGCAGGACACTTTCCTCTGTGGTGGAATAAAAAATATTTGGTCTGCATTCCCCGTTTCTGACACACTGCTCCTAAAATCCTTGGAATCTCCTGAGTAATAAGGTGTCTTTGGTGTGCTAATGATGTGGCTAGAGAAGCTAGCCATGATTAGAGGTTTAGAACTTTCAGCCCCACCTCCCGACCTCCAGGGAGGGAGAGAGGCTGGAAGTTGAGTTAGTCACCAATGGCTGCAATCATGGCTACATAAGAAAACCTCCAAAATAACCCTTAAACAATGAGATTTGTGGTTGGCAAACACATCCACATGCAGGAAGAATGGCACACCCCAATTCTACATGGACAGGGGCTCCTGTCCTCTAGACCAGCGGTCCTCAAACTTTTTGGCACCAGAAACCTTTGCTCCTATGAGCATCTAATGCCCGATGATCTGAGGTGGAACTGAGGAGGTGATGGTAGGGCTAGGAGTGGCTGCAAACACAGATGAAGCTTCATTTGCTAGCTAGCCGCTCACCTCCTGCTGTGCCGCCCCATTCCTAACAGGCCATGACCAGTATGGTCCACTGCCTGGGGGTTGGGGACCCTTGCTCTAGACTATTCTGGACCTCACCCTATGTATCTCTTCACCTGGCTTTATTTTTTAAATTTTTTTATTTTTTTAAATAATAAAGTGTGTTAAAGAACAAAATTTGACTGAGGAAATTTGAAGATCTAACTGGCTTTATTAAATGATTGGTGAATTAGGCAGTATCCCACCTAGCAACCAGAGGGCAATCCTAGGGCTTATTCAAAATAGAAAGTTTTTATAGGCAGAAAGGTGTGGCAGAGGAGTATCAGAAAAGAAAGGATTATTTTTAGGCCAGGTCATCCTTTTGGGGAAGAGAATGGCAGGGGTGTTATCATGAAAATTACCTTGCTAATATTGATCAGGAAATTCCAAACAAATTGGGGTAAAATTCAACTCCTGGGAGGAGGCTGAAACTGAAATTGGTTTAGTTATTAACTTTTGGTTTGGTGATGTTGCTTAGCAAAATTGGCTTCATTTTGGCCTGTTGTTTCTCCTCCTCCTCCTCTTCCTCCTCCTCCTCCTCCGTCTACAACTGTAATTGTAAGTGCATCATTTTCCCCAGGTCTGTGAGTCATTCTAGAAAATCATCAGCACTGATGGGGAGAGGATTATGGGAACCCTTGACTTTGTAGCCATGTCAGACAGAAGTGAGGTTAACTTGCAGACCTGTTACTTGCAGCTGGTTCTGGAGTGAGGGCAGTCTTGAGGGAGTGGGCCCGTAGCTTGTGGAGTTTGACGCTGACTCCAGGTAGTGTCAGAGTTGAATTGAATTGTAGGATGCCCAGTTGGTGTTAGAGGATTGGAGAATTGACTGATGTGAGAGAAAAACCTAACAGCCTCTACCCTTAGATGCGGTCTTCTTCCTAAGTTCTAGTTCTGATATCCGAACCTCTCAGCTAAGTCCAGGTTTTGTTAACTTGCCCAGCTGCCAGCCTCTGCACACCTGGGCTTCTGCCTTGTTTCTCCCATCCCCTCTAGGACCTGAGATGTTAGCTTTGACCATCAGTCCAATGGCTGGGTTCCTGTTACCTGATGACAGACACGCCTGAACCTGACTTCTGGTTGGTCTCCAAGCACTGTCCACTATCCAATATTCCTCCATTGTCCTCTGTTCGCATCATTAGGATACTTTTCCCCTCCATTAAAACTTCCTGCTTTATCACATCTCTACGGCTCTGTATGCAGATAGTACACTCAGCTTTACAGAGAGCACTTCAGGCACCTGTGGAGGGCCTGCCCCTAGGCCCTTAGGGGCAAGGTCAGTTTCTGTTCTGGACCCTCACACTGTGTCCTGAGGCATCATAGCCAATAAAGCTAGGCTTGCCGGATTCTGAGAAATGATGTCAGCAATGAACTTGGCCATCCCAGGACCTAATTAAATTAAGCTAGTTAGTGCCAGGGCTTGGCACATGTTTTATTTTTGAGGGTCACAGAGCTGTCATTGCAAGCGCAAGCTACAGGCAGAAAGGGATAGGCAGTCAGAGGAAGAATAAAGAGATTAAGGAAGAGGGCAAGTGATGGAGCAAACATGTACATTGAAGGGAGTGCCACGCCGTGACTTCTGGTGTCTTCCCTGGGACCTATCGGACTAAACACTCAGCCGACCAACCGGGTGTCGTTGGAACAGGAGCATCACTTGCTCAACTACAGTAAAGTGCTGCTCTCCAAAAGCAAGATCAGAATTGTGTATGGAATCTCGTGGCCCTTTCAGCAAACAGGATGGAGAGAACTTGGGGTTTGGCTTCAAACAAACTTGAGTTTTCCTTTTAGCTCTGCTCCTTTTGTGCTGAGAGATCTTGGGCAAGCTACCTGAACTTTCAAAGCCTCAGTTTTCTCATTTCTAATATGGAGATAACAACACCCATTTCTAATGAGATGATGTATGTAAAACACCAAGTGGCATGCTTGGCAAATAGCAGATGACTCGGTGCCCCTTCTTCCTTGTCACAATTCCCTGTCACAGCACCAGGGCAGAATATTCTTGGTGGCTTTGCAGAGCCATTGCTGATTTCCTGATGATGCCTTGAAGCATTAGATTTCTGCAAACTTCCCAGTGTCAGGTGTCCCAAGGTCAGCCTGTGCGTGGCTGCTACAATTGGCTCAGTTGCCTAAATGTCTCTTAAAGGAAGCAGTTCACTACAAATGTGCTCATCAGCGTGAGATGGCATATTTAGGTTTTCGTAGGTATCCAGCATCCAGGTGCATTGTCATTGGAATACTGGGAGCACGAAGAAGCCCTGCCCTCCTAAACCTGGGGGAGCGCTCTGGAAATCAGGTGGGTTTTCCCATGAGGAGTAAGTATTGCAAGAGTGGCAGGTTACCCAGCAACCTTTTATTCATGCACACATATGCACAGAAACACCCAACAGATGTTTATTGGGTCGCTGCTATATGCCAATTAAGTGTGGGAGATGCAATGGTGAGCAAGACACAAGAAAACACAGAGTGGAAAAACAGTCTGTCTACATTTAAAAATCTATGGTCAGGTAAAGAGTTTTCTGATACAGTGCGAAAATAGATTATTATCTGTGAATTGGGCACCTCTTGTTTTGCTATTTGCTAACAGAGCATACCTTTTTCAAAATTCATTTTCTCACCACATAACGTGATCAAAGACAATTAGTAATTTGAGTTCCAGGCAAATGAGCAATGGTCTATTGGCGAGAGCTTGTATGATTCTGCTTTGGAAGGATCTGCCATGCAAATGCACAGGCCGGACCCAGGGGAGCATGATGAGGAGGGCTGTAGCATTCCGGCGGCTCCAGCTGGACTAGACTTTGAACTTTTTACCTTTTTGGTGTAAAGGGAAGGAAAGTAATATCATTGCTGTTGGAGGAGAGAGGCTTGTCTAATGGCGAAAACACAGATGTGGGATTTAGCTCTCATAAATCCTAGCTCTTCTCTGCAAATATCCTACGTGGGGTTTAAGTCAACCTCACACTGCCTCAGTTACCCCTTCCTGTAAAAGCAGAGAGCCAACCAAGGACTGGAGAGTCAGAAAACTCATTCCGATCCTGGCTCCACCATGTAGAGTTTAGCAACATTTAATCTTGAAAACTCTGTTTCTTTCTCTTATAAATTGTTAAAGTCTCTCTACTCGAGTTTGTGATCCTTGCAATCAGAAACAAGGCTTATCTCTTCATCCCCTTGTAGAATAAGCCCCAAAATCGTGCTTGTTGAATAAAGGAACAAACCACAACCCTGAAGTTGGACCACGTGTATTTCAAGTGCCTTGAAATGATAGGCATTACTCTTGGAAGAGAGATATAGTTACAGGGCTGTGGTTGCACTTAGGAGGGAGAGAGAATTTCTCACCCGGGTCAGGAAGGCTTATTATAAGAAATGGTTTCTAACTGAGCCTTGGAGAACTGGAAGGATTTGAATTTACAGAATAGAGTTGGGGAAGAAGACTACTAGAAAGGAATGCCTGAGTAAAGACAGGTGTGATGTCATTGGCAGGCTCCTCTTGTGATTTTGAAGTCCCCATGGGTTATGCTCCCGGTTTGAGGATTGCTTTGCTTTCATCTTTTTAATTTTTAGTTTTTTAATTTTTCCTTTGATCATTCCTAAGTTTCTAAAAGTAATCAGCTATCTCACCATGCAGTACATTTGAACATGAGAGAATCATGGTCTCTACAAGAAGAACCTTGGCTCCATATTCTACAAGAAGTCTATTAGAAATTTTCCTTCTGGGATGTGAGGTTCACTTTAAAGTCCTCTTTTGTTGACCAAGCCTTGGGAGGTGTCATCACTTCTCAGCTACTGGGTTTCCCCTGCCTTGCTGTAGGATCAAAGGAAAGAATAGTTCCATCATACCAGTGAAAATGAGGTTCATTGCCTATAGGTAGCTGATGTGGAGCAGAAATTAAATGAAAGAAGTCCAAGGTGTGGGAAGAATCCTCAACTTGTCTTAGGTAACAAAACAAGGTAAAAAACAAATCATAGGCCACTGGAGCCTTCCTGATGATCAAACTTTGCTTTAGTAAGAATGCTTGAGAAGCTATGATTTACTTGATTCTTTATACCAGAAGCCAGAACTAGGCCCCTGAGTTAGGTTGTACTCTATGGCTCTCTCCTCCAACTACATTTAAGCAGCAACATAAGCAGAGCAGTGTTCCTCAGTTCTTATCTGAATATGTTGATTTATAAAGTTGGGCTACCTGAAAATATAAGATAATAATTTTTAGATTTTTGAATTTTATGGGATGACAAAGAAAATTGGGTTCAACATAGAGTCGTTAATTTTTTATTTTGCCAAATGAAAGACATTACACTAAAAAAGCCTTGACAGCTACAAAATAATTATCTTCATTTTAAAAAGAAATAGAATTTGTATACCAGTTATTGGGAAGGGCATAATCTTAGAATAAAGAGTGGTCCTTCTTAAGAAAGCACAGTTGGCAATCTTCCACCTATGCCTTTGCTCTAAAATGTTTTAAACGGCCTCATGGTGACCCTAGGTCATGGGACTGACCTTTGGGGACCCCGTGTGCGTATTAGAGGAGAACTGACTTCATTAATCTCTTTGGAAAAGATCCTGCATGGATGGAAGAACTTTATGGGGGCATGGATGGTTTTAAATACAGTCATATCCATCCCTACGAGGTGTATTTTGTACTGACATCATATTTCCTGGCATTTTGCAAAATGCTGGTGTGGCCAACTCACTTTTATTCTGACTCATTTGTGGGAAGGGAAATTTTATTCTCTGAGAACCCTTGTTTGTATTAGTGTTAAATCACTTGTCTGCTGTTTAATGATTTATGCACACAGTGCAAAGAAGTCCCAGAATTGCCTTCCTGATTGTTCTATACCCCCCTCCCCGGGCCCCTCCCTCATTCCATTCCAGGTTAAAGAAATAATTTAGTCTTGTGCCTTAGGGAATCCACCCAAGAAACTACTTTTAGCTTACTCGTTCCTTCTATATATTTTTATATTCTATTAATATTAGGCTTTTAGATGAATACAAAGACTTTCTGAGGATTCTTTAGATAGATACTATATGGTATTTTGTGCTATTAACATGCTGAACTGCTTTGCTTTCTTAACTCAGCAATTAGTCTCCTCCTAAACTTGATGTACCCCTTTTGGATCATAAATTGTGATCCTCTGATTTATTTTTCTTGAGTTCATATGCTTAATGTAGATGGGCCTTTGGTGCTCATTAAAACAGAGACTTTTATTTGAAGGGTTACTCTCTACATTGTGCTGATGGGACCACATATATTATGCTTCTCCGTACTGGCCATCTATAATTTAGTGTAGTGCTCCCATTCATGTAATGTTTCAGCATTTGCAGTGCTTATGAGTAATTGGCAGTATACAATAGTAACAATAAATCAGACAGGCCAGGCCTAGTCCTTTATGGTCAGTTTCACTGTCTACCAGAAAGGAAAGCTGAAAATTGGTGACTGCCATTAACTGGGAGCTTTTCAGATCATAAAGTCAGAGAGAGCACATTTGTTAGCCTTTATTATTAATACATTTTGAGTGGCTGTTTAAAATAAACATCCCTGGTTGGATGAGTCATGAAAAAAAAATGGTTCCCTGTTATTTTAAAAAAAATTATTGCAATTCCTTTCAAAGGAATGACTTATTTTGACAAAGTGAATGAACTTGAGTTGTATGTAGTGGGTCGAATGATGTAGGAGATCTCATGTTACATGATGTGGCATGTATGTCACAGAACCAGTAAAATTAGGATTTATTTTCTTGAGATGCAAATCTGGAACAGGATGGCTTGGGATATAACACAAAGCAGTGCACATTGTGAAGTACAATAGTGTGGTTGGAATGCTTATAAGTGTTACACTGCCTGGGACACTTCTGGGAATACATGTTTTTGTGACAGAAGTACCTCAAATTTCCATTGTTGATCATGAGAATCGCACATTATCTCAAAGCTGGGCATTGTCTATTCATAATAATTCTTCCTGACATTGGGAGAGAGATGTCGAGGTCAAAAGTTTGCAGGAGAAAATGTGTAGCAGAGGCTCTGAGGAAAAATATCCCCTGGTGCCTGAAAACTGCAGTGCTGTGTCATACGTACCCTTAGGAAGCTGGGTTAGATGAGGTGAAAATGTGTGAGCTCTAGAGACAGGTCAGTCTCTGGATTTTATTTCCTGGCTCGGCCATTTATGCACCAGTCATGTGACCTTGGACAACTTAAATCACCTCTCAGAACCTCGATTTCCTTGTCTCTAAAATGGGGAGGAAATTCCTGTCTCATAAGGATGTTTTGAAGAGTAGATGACTTGATATGCACAAAACACCTGGAGAAGGGCTAAATAATGTTGGTTTTTCCTTTTCTATATTTCTGGAGAAGTGGAGTTATCAGGTAGCATCCAGCTTTATAGATTCAGGAATCTCTTAGCATCCTTAAAGAGCAGTGTGATGGTCATAAGTTAAAGACAGAACCCTGTGCTCTCAAGAAAGAATATTGAGCAATTTAATTGGAGCTATGGTTGACAAGGGTGTATTTTTAATATCAACCTGGAATAAAATAATTTGTACCTGTGAGTAAAAATTAAATAAGGTCTACAGGTACATTTGATTTTTCACATCTTGTTTTTCAGATGAGAGCTTTTTTGTATTTATATATGAAATTAAGTCATGGAATCCTACTTAAGCTAATAATGCCTATCTTTAGCAATAAAAAAAAGTGCCATAATGGATTTATTTCAGGATATCAGCCACAATGTATGTATGAATATAAATGTACACCTAGACACACACTATATATGTGAGATCTAATTATAAATTGCTGAGTCCTCTCTTGTGGACCATGTTTTGATCATGATTGTAAAAAAGTTGACATGCTGACATGTGGATTTTTTTAAATCCATGTCTCAGAGCAGAATAGGACAAGGGACAGGCAAGAGTCCCCCAGATAAGGGTCAGAATGTGACCCTTTAAAAACTAATCTCTCACTAGGTAGTGAGTCTCATGTTCATTAACACTAGGATTCCTTCAGACTGGGTTTGTAGCTTCATTGCTCTCTCACGTTTACCATGTAAAATGCAGTTTAGTTTTTCAGTGACAAACATCTACCTCTTTTTTGAAATTGAAGAGGCTGTTGAGAAGAGGTTTACATAGCATGTCTTTAGACTTATGAAAGGCCTTTTGGACTGATACTCCTAAAAAAATGTATAATGAGCTGGAGTTTGAGAGAATTTTGCCAGATTCCATAAGCGCCAACAAAAAAAGTTGGGATTCTTCTAACAAATCCCATTCCAAAGAAAGTTAAATAAAGGAAGCCATGAGGACGAAAGCAATTGTGGGCACTAATAAAAAGCCAAGAGAAGAGAAAAATCAATAATCTCGTGTGTGTGGCCCTAAATACCTTTCTCTGTGGTCAGGAATCAGTGGCTTTGTGAAGTGTGTGTGTGTGTGTGTGTGTGTAAAGGTAGGTGTGTGTGTGTGAATTCACACAGTAATGCTGCAGGAGGAGATTGGAATAGAGCAGGGATAGTGGCAGAGAGATAGAGAGATTGAGGAAGTTCTTATCACGCTGTGTGTGTCTAAGGGTCCCATTAATGAGATGTGCCCTTGGAGTGAGTGGTGAAAGGGCTGAGGCTGGGAAAGAGTAATGAATGGTCCTGGAACCTCGAGGTGACTGTAGAACTTTAATGGCCCAATGGCAAGTGCTGTCAGTTGAATGATATCCCCCCAAAAGATATGTTCAAGTCCTAACCTCTGGTACCTGTGAATGGGACCTTATTTGGAAAAAGGGTCTTTGCAGATGCCATCAATTTAAGGATCATACTGGATTAGTGTCGGCTCTAATTCAGTGATTAGTGTTCTTGTAAAAAAGAGAGAAGAGGATTGTTTGATGATGGACGCAGAGATTGGAATGCTGCAGCTGCAAGCCAAGGACATCAAGGATTGCTGGCAACCACCAGACGAAGAGGGGTAAATGGATTCTTCCTTAGAAGCTGCAAGGGGTTTATAGCCCTGGCTCCACCTTGGTTTCAGACTTCTGGTCTTCAGAACCGTGAGAGAATAAATTTCTATTGCTATAAGCCACTCAGTTTGTGGTTTTGGTATGACAGTCCTTGACACTAGGACAGTAAACAAAGGGCCATAAGCATCAGCCTTGGGGCATGGGGGAAGGGAAGGTGAGCAGAACTTGAATTACAGGTAGGTAGTGAAGACTGGACTCAGAGGTGCTGGGAGGTGAGGCAACCAGTTGATGTGGTGCCAGGTGCACACTAGGAAGAGGTGGCTGATTGGTTCACTCTGATTTCTCAGTTGGACCAACGAAGGGCTTTTTTGGCTGGTTGCAGGAGTAGTCAGCACTCAGGTATTCAGGTAGGGCTGGATTTCTCAATCCCTGGCCTCTATCACTTTGTGATAGATTGCATATTCCTAAGGTAGCCACAACAATAGCTCTGGTCTCACTTTCTTTTTGGGGCATGCTGTTGCCCCAACATGTAGCAAGGTCTAATTCGTCTTCCCTTGAATCTGGACAAGCTTATGGCTCCTTGTAATTAATAGAATGTGGTGAAAGTGCTCCAGCATGAAGTTAAAGTTAGGTAATGAAAAGCAATGCTGCTTATATCTTGTGCACTGGAGCAGCAGATTTGTCATGGGATCTGGAACCACCTTATCTGTAGTCCAACGGCATTGTAGCTGCCGTGTTGTGAGGAAGCTCAAATTAGATCATGTGGTGAGCTCACATGGAGACACTCCAAGACTCCACGAAAAGTGAGATGCTGGGCATCTTCTGACTGCTCTCAGCACCTTTTCCCACAACCTACACTGTTGCAGCTCCAGCTACCATACGATCTTGAGCCAAAGCTACCTAGCAAGTTCTTCTTGAATTCCCAATGTGCGTGAATTGTGAGCGACAATAAAATAACTGTTTTGAAGCCACTAAATTTTAGGGTGCCTTATTAAGTAAAAACAGTAACTGGAGTCTCTTCAGACTTTTGACCAAGTTCTACTATCCCTGTGAGACATTCTCTGACTCTAGAGGCTGTGATGTGACCCCCTTTCTGGAAATCCCCCTTTCCCACACGGCCCTTAGCTAATCCAGTTCTCAGCATTTCCCTCCATTCAGAGCTCAGTTTTGTTGGTGCCAGCCTCCATTTTCTTTAATTTTTCTAGGAAACCTCATATTTTCCATACCTTTATTATGTAGAATTCATTGTGTCCCATCCTCTACTTCCAAGCCTGCAGACCACAGCCATCCCAGCTCTCTCAGTAACAAAACGACCTCCAGGGACCAGATCTCACCCTTCTTTAGGGGCAGGATATGAACTCCAGTGATGGTATTGAGGATTTTATTATGACAAGAAACATTCTTTTGATTAATCGTAAACTCTTAAATGATCGACACATCTGTCTTACCCACTGGGGGCTGTGTCTTATTTGTCTTTGCACTCCTAGGTTAGTTTACTGCTTGACAGAGAAAAGGCTCTTGATGGATGGATAGATGTGTGTATGGATGGATGAGTAAATAGAGGAATGAAAAATATGAAGTGGAATATGTAAAATTATGATGTAATGACTACCATTTCCCAATTCTGTACACATAGAAGGCATGGCTAATGGATCTTAGCATTTTTTCTGGGGGCTGGAGTGAATGCCTCATATGGTTTTTGAACTATTAATAGAGACTAGCAATCAACCATATTTTTACTTGAAAGGACTAAAAGCAGCAAGACTCTTTTTTGCAACTTCAATTTATTAAAGATATTGTTAAAATAGAAGTCAACATTCCGTATATGACTACTTCCTGATTTCTTCTAAAATTTAAGCCAAGTTTATTAAACCGTATACATGTTTCTGTGTTTTTCATGTACGTAGATTTCATATTAAGAAAACATATTCCTATGTCTTATGGCCTTTGCTGTTGACTGGGGTGTGGCGAAGACTTTAAGTAAAGAATCCGTCACAAAAGGGGAGCAAATAATAAAACAAAGTGTGGGATTCTGAAAGTCGATGTGGTCAATAAATGCTGGCATTGTTTACAACCAATCACTTACCAGGATGACAGGACCAATGGAGAAAGGAAATTATCTACCCACCCACATAATTGTGCCAATTGCTGGAATCAGTTAATAGGCCATAAAAAAAAAAAAATCAATCCAAAAGAAGCATAAAGAGATACTCATGAGAGTAGATCTTTGTCATTATTGGCCTTCGCTGCAGCCACATTTGACTGCCCTACTCGTCGACGGCAAGATGACATTTCTGATAAATTATCCTGTCGGTCTCTGCCTTCCTGACCTCCTCTTTTTAGGAATGAGTTTTTTCTTTTCTCTACTTTTTGCATTTTGATTTTCTTAGTACTGTGCCTGGGTTCTGTTGAAAGGAATGGGAATAAAAGGACCTTTTGCTGTGCATGAACCAGTACCAGGGATGGTGTCAAACTTCTTATGTAACTTGTCTCATTTCATCCCAAGTACCCACCATGATGTTATTACAATTGCTACCTCCACTCTGCAGGGGAAGAAACTGATACTTAGAGGAGTTAAATCATTTGCTATGCA
>NW_024346150.1:4243098-4244096 GCF_902729225.1 Pteropus medius | reverse complement strand
GAACAAATCTCTGATTCCATATCCAAAAGATTTGGATTTGGAGCCAGATGTGTTTTGAAATTCAGTCGGGTACAGAATGGGAATATGATGCATGTCCTATATATTACTTAATACTCCCAGTGGGATCTGGAGCAGCACCCTATAATCAAACCCATTAATATTTTAACAGTGAAACATATCAACATTGAAACAGAATAGGATAAAGAAAATATACGAATAGCTTCATGTTTTGTTTGCCAAATGATTTTGCACCTATCTTATGAAATTTTTGATTTTCAGAGTATTTAGATTTAGATGAGGAATTGTGGACCTGTATCATACTGGCTCCCAAGAGAGAGTTTGCACACATTTATCCTCTTTCTCAGGGAACTCCAAAATGAAGCAAACTAGGGTTATAAAACAAAAACTAAAGCTTGATGCTGTTGGTCATTGGCCAAATGTATATACATTTTGCTTTTAAAAATGAAAATGGCTTTAAGGGCAAATTGGTAGCAGAACCCTAATGGTCTTTCTGAATGCAGAGAAGTGGGAAGACCAGGGATTTCCCTGTGGTCTTCATGAACTAATCCCATCCAGGGCCCATTGAACTGTAACTCTAAACCACAATCCATGTGGAACAGCCATTTGGACCTCTCAGGAAACCAAGACTCTGCTTCTCTTTTCAGTATCCCTGCCCACCCCATCTTCAAATATATCCTCTGAGGATTGATGGGCGAATCAGAGAGTCACTGGTATTTGTCCAAGTAATTGGATTGATGCTTTGAAGAAAAGGTCAGTTCAGATAAAATGAAATTTCTAGTAGAGGGCCAGATTCTCATCCTGGAACATTTATAGTTTACTTGGAGGATGGATTTTTGGCCTTCTTCTATCATTTCATGTTTCTCCATCATATTAGATAAACTTGCCCACTTCCCCCTCCCCTCTGGAAGCTCAATCTTTTTTGGTGGTGTCATTTGACCACCTTCCTGTCACCTCATAGTCTCAGCCAGTTGAGTCAA